>NC_050463.1:11666568-11966568 GCF_903995425.1 Onychomys torridus
TATTATGAATTGTAGGAATGTTGGGAAGAAAATTCAAGGAAATCAAAAGTTGTACTAAATTTATGGTTCTGAAAATAATCCAGTAAATATCAAGTGATGACATCTTCCTTCTTAGAATATTCTAGAGTATTTTGAAAATTGTATTAGAATTAGACTTTAATTCATTAGTGAAGGGACTCTAGCCAGCTCAAGCATGGCAAACATAGCTCGGTCAGGACTTTTCTTCATCCCCTATTCCCTACACCTTGCTAAAAATTGTTAGATTACATCCCTAAAGCCAGCAGCCAAGATCTAGTCCCTGGCTTGGCCACTTCCTTCTTCTGAGGCTATCAAGTTCCAGCTATCAAAGTATTGAAGCCCAGCAATCAAAAACCTCCTTTGCTCACCTAATTAACATGCTAAATTAAAACTAAACACCTCTTCCTAACATGAAGTTTTCCCTTGTACCTTTATACACTTCCAATTTCCCATGAGCTACATCTGTCTCCTCTCTATCCTTTATGCACCTCTGGGACAAATATTCCTTTCCCCTCTCACTTGTTCCCTGCCCCTTCTCCCTCTTCTTCTATCTCTCATCTTTGTCTCTTATTCCTTCTCATACACAGCAGGATCCTCAAGCTACTTTTGCCTGTACTTTTTATATGACTGGCAGCTCCTGTCTGTCCAATGGCTACATTACATTGACCTCTCTATTATCAGTAAATGCAATAATCATGCTGACATCACAGACCATCAAGCTGGCCTTTAACCTCCTTGGTGATTTTTCTCCCCAGGCTACCGCTGCTACATAACCTAGATAATAATATACCTAATCCTTCCTCAACACCGGATACTCTCCAACCCCAAACTGCATATTTTTCCTGACCCTCTGGTGACTGTTCTCCCAAGATCCCCTCTCTCCCATAAGTCCCATCTATCTTCTCATATGTCTACTTTTCCTCTGCCCAGAAAATTGCCAAACATCTACTGCCAATTGACTCCCTAAATTTATTAACCGTCCTCAGACATTAAACACTCTAAATGAATCCCATACTCCCAATTAGAAGACATAACTAAACCTAAGCCATGTACACTCTCATGGCCAAAGCCTAGCTTATGTCAAGGTCATCCAACACACTGTGTTCTCAACTTTACTGATACTTCCTTCAATGCCTTCTCCTGCTTTCTTTGCACTTCTCTTTAATGGCCTGTGTTAGTTACTCTCTCTCTCTCTCTCACTGCTGATACTCCAATTGCCAATGCCCTGTCACACTACAGACCACTTATCACCTTAGCAGTCCAATTCCTCCTATGAGAACCAAAGCCATGTTCTCTCTATTCTTCTACACCAACTCCAAAAACTGTTAGAGACCATCCCTATCACTTTTTTCCAACATCCTCCCTAATCATCCACTTTCCTAAAATATTTCAATTTCAGAACCCACCTAAATACCCCAGGAAAGACTATTCTGATGTAAGAAAAGCCTCTCAAATTTAATTCTCCTAAACACAACTAACTAGACCCTGCTTTCAGATAACAGTTGCTGTACAAATGCTTAAACAGACTCCAGGTAAGTTACTCCTGTCAACCAACAGCCTAAGTGTTTCTGCCTACTGCCTCTTGCTAAGGGTGAGAATTAAGGAATGTATTCTAAGCTCTGCAACTTTACCTCTCTCTCTAGCTTATGTGTCCCAATAGATTTCAAACCAACCACAGACTATTTCAACAACTCCATCCCCAGCCCTGTAGCTGGAAGTTTCTCCAGTTCTGCCCAGCCCCATGGTCAGGACGAATCTCTCCCACATGCATTCTGTAGCCTCTTGGTCCCAAGTAAACACAGAGGTTTATATTCTTTACCAACTATATGGCCTGTGGGTCAGGCTTCTTGTTAGCTAGCTCTTATAACTTAACCCATTTCTATTAATCTACATGCGGCCATATAGCCATGGCGTCACTGGTCTGCTGGTATCTTGTTGCTCCTTGGCCATCAGGCTGGACTCTTCTCAGCCTCCCTCTTCTCTCATTATCTCTCTTGGATTTTCCCACCTGGCTTCATCCTGCCCTGCCATAGGGCAATGCAGCTTTATTTATTAACTAATGGAAGACACATATATTCACAGCATACAGAAAGACATCCCATAGCACAGCCCCACCTGTTTTCTCAGAATCTGCATCGTGGTCAAGCCTCATAGACTACACATCCATATGGTACAAACAAAATACCCTGCTCTTCCCGATCTTGATCAACAATCTTGTGTCCACTATGAATGACACTGCAATGCCAGCAGAAAGCAGCCAGAGATAATGTCACCTACTTACCCCACACCTAGCCACACAAAAATAAAGGGAAAAATATGGGACATTACATTAGACAGCCTGAGCATGGCAAACATGGCTCTCATAGGCCTTTTCCTTCTCCCCCATTCCCTCTGCCTTACTGAAAACCATTAGATTGTATTCCTAAATGTAGCCTCAAAAGTGTTTACCCTTATTGGATACTTCCTCCTCCTGAGGCTGACTATCAAGGTCTAGTTATTAAAGTATTGAAGTCCAGTATCCAAAAGCCCCCTTTTGCTTACCTAAGGTTTCCCCCTTTACCTTTATAAACTGCCATGTTCCTATGAGCCACATCTATCTCCTCTCTGTCAGTGGCACTCCTTTGTCCCCCTCTTTGTCCCTTTCCCCTTCCCCCTCATTCTTTATCTCCTGTCTTTGTCTATTGTTTCCTACCCTTTGTCTCTTTGAAGCAAATAAATCTCCTTTGTGCTGACAACTTGTTCCTGGGGCTCCTGAGCCAATACCATTTCCTTTTGGTTAGCTCCAGCCAATTTTTGTCATGTCGCTGGAAAATGTCTTTGCCTTTGGGAGAGGTTTATGGCAGCATTATAGTAAGAGAAGTTAAGTGAAGACATAGGGCAATGATCTGTTGTGGAGTGCTGATATGGGGCTATGGAAATCTGGAATGGAAAAGGTACTAAAGAGAGGGATTTAGAATTATGTTCAACAATACCCTCTGATCTCCTTTGTGCTCTCTCACCTTCCTTTCTTCCTTGCTCCACCATCCACTGGCAAGGAGCTGCTAATCAGGTCAGTCACTGGCAAGTACAACGCCGCCAACCCAAGGCACGGATTTGTTTCTTTTCATGAAGCATATGCTAGTATAATGAATAAAATGTATCACTATCTGCAGAGAAAATTATCTATATACTTAGAGATTCTAAGACATTTTGCTGACATGATGCAAAGCTGTTTCCTCTGGAATAAGATATTCTCCCTGAAGGGAAAAGAGAGACTCACTGCAACTACAGAGCTCACAAGAATATTATACAAATCATAAGAAAGAAGAGTATGAGATCCATCTCCACGGTTCTATAAACTGTAAATAATTGCTGGAGTGAAGAGATTCCTTGGCGATATGCTCATCTGTAGGTTTTCTAATGAGATGATTTTGTTCATTGTAATCAGTTGTCAGGTAGGGCTTTGGAAAATGCAGCTGCCTGGATCATTGCTACTTCTCTAAGTAGTGGCAGTATACTCAAGGATTTATGAAGGTAGATTTACATTGATTCATTTCTTTAGTATGTCCATAGTGATTTGTTTGGGGTATAGAAATATTTGTCCATCTTTCTCGGAAAAGTCATGCAATACAACTGAAACCTGCAAAGGAAACACTAGAGTTAAGCAGAAGTCAAACAGATTTGCATGACCCCAGTGATGGATAGAATATGAAACTTACATATTATGGATTGGAGTGCTTCCTTAATGAATTAAGTCCTCCAAGGGTACACAGGGATATCCCATAAACAGCTGAAGAAGCACAAAATAGATCACATTTCCTGAAAGTAGAACTTATTTTTTAGAGAAATAAATGAGTTATGGTAACTTAGGCTGGTTTTCTGCTTGGTGAAGAAAATGTGGTAAAAATAGTGAAAGACTGGATATGGTCAATGAGTCTTGGAGTCTCAGAACACCAGAACAGACAGGACTATGTTTAGCAGAGCCAATAAAGAAGTTAGGTCATAAGGGACCACAGGGCTGGTGTATGGCTTTAATGACTATAGTGAGGGCAATTTTGGGACATGATCATTATGATGTTTCAGTAATCAAATAATACTAGTAAGCATTTCCATATCTTCAAGTAATTGTTTTCATGTCTTGATGATTTCATAATCATCTAAGAATTATTTAAAATACATTATAAGTTATTTAAATTAATAGTTAACCTAGGGATTAGAGAGAAGATTCAGCAGTTAAAAGCACTGACTGTTCTAACAGAAGACCCAGGCTTGGTTCCCAGAACCAACAAGGAAGCTCACAATAAACTATAAATACCACATAATAATATGTATACATGTAGGCAAACACTAGAACATGAAAAAATTCTACAAAATAATTTCAAAAGTAGTTATACTGTCACTCCATGCAAAGAAAATCCAATAAAAATAGAATCATCTGAAAATTATTAAACTCATACATGGAGCTGATTGTCATAGAATGAAAATACAAATGCTATGGGATGTCATTCTATATGCTGTGATTGTGTGTTGCTCTGATTGGTTGATAAATAACACGCTGATTGCCCAGTAGCCAGGCAGGAATTATAACTGAGGTAAGAAGATGAAATCCATAAGAAATTATGGATTAATTTAAGTGTAAGAGCTAGTCAGTAATAAGCTTGAGCTAATAGTCATGCAGTTCGCAAATAATATAAGTTTCTGTGTGTTTGCTTTGGTCTGAGCAGCTGTGGGACTGGTGGGTGAGAGAGATTTGTCCTGACCAAGGCAGGACACAGAAAAACTTCCGACTACAACTGGTGCCCAGTGTGGGGCAATGAGCCATGTAGATCTAAGAAAGTTTAAAGATTCTGAATGTACAGAAATGGAGCCACAGTGTGCTTCCTAGTCTCACAGTCTCATGCCAGCAACAGCACAAACTTTTCTCCTGAGAGCTGCCTGTGAGATGGAACTGACCGCCAGCAGCCATGAGCTAAGAGGCATGGCTGTAGATTCCTGCCACAGTACACAGAGGCTTCTCCAATTCACACAGTATGGTGCATGTTGGATTTAGCCTTTGCTAGTAGAGACCGAAAAAAAAAAAAAGGTTTCTGGGCTACATGCTGCTTTTTTAATGGAGGCATAGACCCACTGCTTCTGAGAATTGGTGGTACAAATGATTCCCAAAGCCAGAGCAGGCGGTAAACATAGTTCTGCCATGTAAAAAAGCTAAGGCGGGCAGAGCCAGCAGCCAAAGCTGTCATTTCAGTCCTATTAATGGTGCAGTTTAAAGCAACAGATTCACAATAAAACAGAGTCAGATAAAATAAACCTCTATCTTATCCGGGTGGTGGTAGCACACACCTTTAATCCCAGCACTCAGAAGGCAGAGCCAGGCGGATCTCTGTAAGTTCGAGTCCAGCCTGGGCTACCAAGTGAGCTCCAGGAAAGGTGCAAAGCTACACAAAGAAACCCTGTCTCGAAAAAAAAATAAAAATAAAAAAATAAATAAACCTCTAAATGGTCTACAATGTGTGTAAAAATATACCAAGGCTTGGAAGAGAGAGGAAAAAAAGTATAGACAGTTATATCAAAAAATAAAATAGAAAGTTACAAAAATAAAGTCTTCAAAGAAAAAAATAAAAGCAATATAAAAATTAAGCCACATAAAAATGGATATTACACAGAGAATCAGGATTGTGTTGTTTTTGGAATTTTTAACTGCAGAAAGACATTCAATCATATAGGCTGCTGAGTTAAACAAATATGTATATTTTAAAGATACCTTGACTTCAAAATTTATGTCTACAAGAATGTTGCTTTTGAAAAGGGGTTCTGCTTTTGTTTCCACAGAAGATGAGAACCTGTGGATTGCACCGAGGCTAATATGGTTATCAAGGAAGACTCCCTGAGAGGCCTAGATAATCCAACATCCAAACAGCTTCAAGGCAACTGGTTCAGAAATACAGTATCACAGACTATTCCAGTCAGGAGTTGACCATAATTCTTAATTTTTTTCAGGATCCTCTTAAGAATACAGCACCCTTTATCAGCAGAAAGTAGCCTAGAAAACTATTCCCACATTCCCAAAACATGGATTATGGATATTTATCTTTGTTTAGGTTGTTGGTTACAAACTGTTATTGGTCACAGTCAATCTCTTTCTAAAAGAAGAAAGGGAAATATGGTATAGAAATATAGGATATAGATATGATAGGATTAAAGGGTAGATTATTGAAACTACCTTTAAATAGCAACAACTTGCTTAAAATATTTTACATTAGTATGGGTTTTAGTTTATAGATACAAATTTAAAGTTAATTTTGTTATACAGTATGTATATTTCTACTCTTGTTTAATTTATGATGTTTGTACAGCTATTTTTAAATTGTAACATATAATTAAGAAGTACAGATTAATAATTAGTCATCCATGATAATCAAACTTATAGTCACATTATTCAGGTTTTCTAGCTATACATAGATATATTTCAATTAGATCTGTAAACTTCAAACATGTCAAAGACCTACAGAATATGGCATATGAAATGTTTTAAAAACTTAGACATTTTTGGACAATGAGACATGTCTGCTCTTGGAAGCACCAATTACTTCAAGGAGGATGATGGACATTGAAGAAACTCAATTTGTAGTTTACTTTCTTTGGGGCTAAAGTTAGTCACTGGGTAAAAACAGTGCCCTGTGACAACTGAATGACAGTATATTGTATAAACTGGACATGGAGGACCCATATGAAGGTGCCATTAAACCTTGCAAGGATAGATAGTCCTTCAAGTTCCTGCTTCACAGAAGAAACTCCCAGACATTCTACAGGACACAGAGAGAAGCAACTGAGAGGCTCTAGGCCTATAGGCTGAAGATGGATGCCCCAGTGTTGCAGAAAAACATTGGGTGACTGTCCACACAGCCAGCTATCACTGTCATAACTCACATTTTTTGGAAGTTGCTTGTTTGCACTTCCTGTTTTACTAGGTAATATTATATATGTCTGGGGTCTTTGATGTATTTGAAGACTAGATAGTTATAATTTTCCTTGGTTATGATAAAAGATAAATTAGATATGAAACTTTAGACTCACAAATATAGGAGAGATGGAATATTTTCTTTAATTTTGCCAAATACAAATAGACTAGATATTATAACTGTAATTCTTGCTTGATAACTGTTTTGTTTCACGTAATTTTACTATGTTAAAGTTAAACTTTACTATGTAAAAGTTAAAACTTTCCTTTTTGATTAGGCAGAAAAAGGGAAATGCTGTGGGATGTCTTTCTGTATGCTGTACATGTGTTGCTCTGTTGGTTGATAAATAAAATGCTGATTGGCCAGTAGCCAGGCAGGAAGGATAAGTGGGGTAAGCAGATGAGTAAAATTCTGGGATGAGGAAGGGCTGAGCCAGGAGTCACCAGCCAGGCTCAGGGGAAGCAAAATGACAAGGCAGAACTGAAAAAAGGTACCAAGCCACATGGCTAAACATAGATAAGAATTATGGGTTAATTTAAGTGTAAGAGCTAGTCAGTAATAAGCTTGAGCTAATGGCCAAACAGTTCATAAATAATATAAGGCTCTATGTGTTCAATTGGGTCTGAGCGGCTGTGAGATTGGCAGGTGAGAGAGATTTGTCCTGACCACAGGCCAGGCAGGACACACAAAAAGCTTCCAACTAGATACAAAAAAAGTATTTTATATAAAATCAAAAGTAATCATAAAGTTAATAACAGCAGATCAAAAAGCATTTGGGTAGAAATAAAATATAAGAAATTAGATTGAATAATAAAATTCCCAGACATTTTTTAAAAAGCAAGTATAGTGAAGAACATTAAAACCTTTTAAACAAGGTAAATTTTATTAATTAATTTTCTCAATGCTGTAACAAAATAAATGACAGAAGTAACTTAAAGGAGGGTGTATTTTATAATGTCTTATAATGTCAGATTTGATACATTATATAATGGCCTCCTGGCATGGCCACAGAAGCAAGAGGCAACTGATCACATTGTGTCTCTTGTCGAGAAGCAGAGATGAATGCTAGTATGCATCTGGATTTCTGGTTTGCCCTTTTTTTTCTTTTTAAAACCACAGGCCAGAAAATGGAGCTGAACCCATTCATTTTGAGTATTCCTTCTTTGGTTAAATCTCTCTGAAAATGACCAGACAGAGTCTGAACCCATTAAATTATACAGTAAAGATTAATCTTAAAGTATATCAATGCTAATCAAGTAATATTTGAAAGATTGGTCCATGGTCCTGAATGACATATACTACAAAATATTCATTTTGATTTTGTCTGAGTATTTCTGCAATTAATAATGTACCAACACAAGAAAGGAAATTAAAAACATAACATAGTAAATTGTCAAATTCTTGAAGATTATTTTATTCATTCAAAATTTCATAGTACATAACAGAATTCATTGTATTTCAATTGTCTACATAAATACCTGCTGCTCTTCAAATTTCAAGTGACATTTTATTTGTGTAGCCTATGAATGGAATTTGAATTTAAAATGGCAGCTGGCTAACTAACCCATTTTCAGATTGCACTCACATTACAGATGAATCCATCATTAGCTTGCTCACACTGTAGGGATTACAGTGATCCAGAAGCAGATCTTCCAAGTGTCTCAGTGAATGCATCTGAAAATGGATGAAAAAGGAGTTCTCATCAAAACCAGGAGGTGGTTGCCTGACTTTATCTGAAATCAAAGCTTATGTTTATATAAGGTGAGGGTAAATGCTTGAAAACTTACCTATTTTTAATCTCATGAACTATGTTTTCAGTACCCCACCTCCAGAAATGAAATAAAAGTGAAATCGTGGATCATTCAAGTTTGCATAATCTAATCTGTTGTACTTAGGGACAAGATAAATGTATACACAATCAAACTATCCTTGAGATACCATGAAGTCAATGCAAATTGAGGATTTAATATGTTTCCTGATCAAGTTGGCTAGGAAAATGTCATCTTGTTAAACTCCAGTAACTCTGAACACCAAAAGAATCAAAATTATAATCACTGCTACTCCTGGATATTTAGTGTGCATGATATATTCATGTTTATATTTTTATAATACATCATTCAATTGTGAAAGTGGAGTAGGTAATAAGGTTTATTGCTACATAAAATTTCTTATTGTTAACTATGCATATGAAACATATTTTATGTGAAGTAGTGTTTTTAAAAGTAACATTCTGAGTTGTGTATTGTTTTGACTCAAGTCTGGGTAATTTACTTAAGTTGTTTTTTCTTTTCTAACCTAAACAACATATTTAATTGGTAATTGTATCAGGAAACTCTTGATTTAAATAACTATCTCCTGAAGGATTAGGCAGAACTTAACCCAACTGTTAAATGATGGCTGTCAAAATACACTGAATTAACTTAATGAAAAAGATTGTAGTGAAGAAAAGAATTGAACTAAAAACGCCTAGGGATGCCACTCCATGATATGCCACTCACTTAGCATGAGCCAGTCTGTGATTTTTATTTCCAGTAGAATAGAAGGAAAGGAGGAAGAAGAGTAAAAGGAGGGTGAGAAATGGAGAAGGGAGGAAGAAGAGAAAGAGGAAGAGGGAAAATGCAGACAATCAAATTTATATTGACATCAAATATAAATAGGACTGGATTAAAAATGTAATCAAGAGGATGAGGATGTCAGACCATATTTTACAAAATGACTAGACTTTATATAAATATAATTTTGGTACAAAGATACATATAGAACATAAGCAAAAGAATGTACAAATTATAAAATGTAATAATAGCAGTAAACAAAAGAAAGTTAGACGTAAACAGTATTTCAGATTGAAACTTTTCTCTGAGAAAACAAAACATTTCACAATGATAAAAATTATTATGAGATGAGAATGGTTAAAAAATAAACATAAGCAACTCAAAAGAATGCACAAATTTGTGAAACAAGGCTAGTATGATTGAAAAGGAAAAGAGAAAATTTAACAATAGAAGTTGGGGATTTCAGTATAACATTGCCAACATTTGTGGTAATTTTTCCTTGTGACATAATTTAGCATATTTTAAATTTAAAAATTTTTAATTTAAAATTTTCACTACATACAATAATTGATATAAGAATATAACATGCTCTAAACTAAAAAACAATTAGTTACCCTTTCACAAATAAGTAATCAGCCACTACTAAGTGAACTTAAGGAAGCAATTTCATTTAAAATAGGATAAATGTGGTTCATCATAAATGAACCCAAAAGAGTATGAAACCTGTGCTCTATGGCATAAGAACATTATTTACTTAAATATTTGGAAGCATAACCACTGGTCATTTGACAAGTGTTATTATAATAAACATATTACTACTCCTCAAATTAATCAACAACATTATAGTAATTTCTATCAAATGTCATATATTTTTGGAAGAAATTAGAAAGCCATTTCCAAAATCAATTTGGTAAGGAGAAGAACAATAGTCAAAGTTACTGAATCAGTTTGCAGGGTGCATTTCAAGAGTGAATGGTGAGACTATAATAAAAATCACAGATTTGTGCAAATGAAATTATAGGAATTGAAGAGTATATAGATTTAGTCTCAGTTGAGGCTATTACTAGAAATATTAAAGGTACATCTTGATAATCAAGAAAAAAAATGGTTGAATGTCCTCATGTGAACCAATTAGGTTTTTGTTCTATGATATAAGCACGTACAAGTTACTTTTACCACATTTATACTCTCATCCTGATTTATTTGTTTATGGCCACAGTCTTTGAATTTCCATAGAGAAATCCTATGCAGATGTTCCTTCTTCAGCATTTGTAGATCACCACAGCTATGATTTTCCATTTTGAACACCAATGTCTCTTCACCCTTCTTTTTCATACCATATTGTATTTAGTCTCAATATATATGATATTATTTAAATTTCTACAAATTTCTAGAGCATAGAAATTGAGAAAATTTAAAATTCTGTTTAATTTTACCATTCTCAATACAGTGACTGATAACCTGTGATGTTTCAATAAGTCCATGTTAAGTAAGTTAATTTATATTTAGATCTATAGACTCAATGACTAAATGGTAATGGATGAACACAGAGTTTCTTCTTATATTTACTGTTTTAAGTTAAACCCATCAGAGACTACTTCATGGACACTCTGAAAGCAGAAAATAAAACTTTCATTGACAGTCAGTGTCTGCACAGAAAACTTGCCCAAATCATGCCACTCCAGCCTTATATCCTTTGCTCTCTTATGCACAAAATCCATATCTTGGTTATAACATTTCAGTTAGCTAGTAAGAAGCAGAACTAAAGAAGCTTAAGATCAAGGATAGTACATGTAGGAACTTCCCTGGAACTAAGGAGTACCTTTTTGATGGATGAAGTTATTTACTCCATTTCACCAGGTCCTGGGGGTACATATGCTGGGTCTTAAGGTGAGAATGGGGGCTCTACATGGCATCTGTTGTGGTAAGGTTTTGGGGTCGGTCCATTACAACACAATCTTAGGATGTTAACTTCTCAATTTGTTCATTAGTCATCAAATTTTAGAGATCCTTCATCAGAGTCTCCATACTAAGTCAATACATCAGCCATTAAGCATTTTACCTACCAATCTCATTTAGGAGTTTTTGGTGTGAGGAGCACGGGTTGTAGAAGTTAATGTACTATCCATCAAGTAAAAGCCTTTGTACATTATATTTCCTTTCATGTCCTCAGTTTCTTGAAAAGTTTCAGATAAACCATGCCATGAAGAATATATAAATAAACTTTGAACAAAGTAGTCTGTAAACAAAATTCTATCATGTTTGAGCTAATTATAAAAATGACTCAGAAAGGACTGATGTGGAGGATACTGAAAATTGTGTTTTGGTATCCTATTTTGCTAGCAGTATGAATGTATAACCAGCATATATAGGTAACACTGATTTATTTGGGAATAACAAATCTCTGACTCACCTTGACTCAAGTTAATAAGGATGATTTTTTAAATCACATAACCGATGACATGTACAGCTGGAGTAACACAAGTCATATTTTTGTTTGCTTTAGTATATTTTTTTGTTCTTTGAAATGGTTTTGTTATTTTTTACTTATTATTATTTGAAATGATTGGCTTTAATAATTTCTCAGCATTTTTTTGGAGGCAGCTTAAGGAGATATAAATCTTGAAATGGAGACAGAAATAGAAATAAAGATAGAGATAGATAGAAACATATATTTATTAAATTTCAAGCTTAATGGAAATTACCTAATTATTTCTAATTTCTTGAGATAATACACTTTCATTTTAATATGATAAAAATGTCAAATTAATCACTTTTTTCATTTAGGAAATTTAAAAGGTACCTTAAAGTCAGTAATGTAAGATATTTAATTGATAATCACAAATTAAATTCTTATGAAGCAATGAAAGTTATAAAAACTAAAGTCTGTCTCATTTATTTTATTTTTTCCTTTGCTGGAAGTGATATTACTGCTCTCTTGAAAAATGAGTTAACTAAGATCATAGTAGAAATAAATGTAATTGGCAAGAAATATCCCATCTTTGCTTCTGCAATACTGAATTACCAGTGCCCTGAGGTATTCCATTCTGACACTCTCTTATAATATTAATTGATACACAGTAATTTTTATTAGGTTTTTGTTATAAAAACAAAAAAATCTTTAAATTCTACTACAAGTTCTTTTTATAGGAATATATATGAGGTTTTATTTTCTTAGAGTTAATAGCTAGACTCCAGATGTGATAGTTCTGAAATATCAATATTTTAGACAATGCTAGACAGATAATACATGCATCATAGGTGAGTAGATAAATGGTGAACTAGATGATTTACAAGTAAGTACTAGATAGATTTAATAAAGAAACCATTCTCTGTTTAATTCATTGTCATTTGCAGATTAAATATAAAGCTAATTTTGAAAGTCCTATTTTCAGTAAGTATGGTACACTACTGTGACTTTAACTTTACAAATAGCTATAATTTTGAAATGCTAAAAATATGTTAAAATTTGTAACTTCAAATTTATTTCACATTTTTTGTGTGTGTTTTGCATGCATATATTCATGTGGTATATGCTTATGTGCACATATGTGGAATTGTGTGCTCACCCACACAGACCAGTGTACAAATAAAAAGTTGATATTGAAATTTATTTCTCAATTATTTCTCCTCTGATATTTTGGGTCAGTGTTTCTCACTCATTCTAGAACCCAACACCATTTTATGATACTAACATCAGGCGCCTGAGATCTGCCTGTCTTAGTCACAATTGTGAATGCTACAGGAGTACATCACAATAAATATCCATCTACCTATCTTTCTATCTATTTTTATATCTATCTTTCTATCCATTTTTCTAACTATCTACCTACCTACCATCTATTTATCTATCATCTATGTATCTGTCTATCAGTCATATATCAATTATCTATGTATCATCTGTGTATCTATCTATCTATCGCTATCTACATTCTCTATATATCTGTATATAGTGCATTGTGTGGTGGCAATATGTTAAGAATATGGAATTTGGAAAAACTGGCAAGATTTTTAATTTGTTTAGTTTTTACATTCTCAATAAATAAATGATACTATGGTCATTGAGGGTGTCCTTCCAAAATCATTAAGTCCCTCATCAAATTTAGAGAAATTTTTATTTATAAATTTATAAACTTCATGTAGTTTATAGTTTTTTTAGAGGCTTGTTTAACATCTATTCTATTCCCATCTTGACTCAGGACCTTCATTTAGTTGGTTCACTGATAGCCATACCTTATATCTCCATGTACTTACTGCTTCCTGGCATCCCTATAAATTGGAATAGAAAAACTGAAATGAATCTCTGACACACTGGGGCCATCCTGCACTAAAAAATAATGCTTCCCAAGATGCAGCCTGAATACCCATCTTCTAGTTTGTTAAACAGGTCACACACTTCAGACGCTGTTCATTTGCCACAGCTCCATCTGTGGTGTCACCTATTTTCTATCTCAAGTTCGTGCTTTTGTTTAGGAAACCACCAGCGCAGCATATTTCAGTGCCAGTGCTTGGTAATGGCTACTTTCTGTCCTCCATCTCATTACAGAGGCCATGTCTTTGTAAAATGGAAAATGGATTTACCATCTCAGTATTATTTTTGCCACACACTAGGTCAGTGAAACAGCATTTGCTCACATAAATTTAATTTTCTTTGGCTGCTTCTTAGAGTGTGAATCACACTAAGGCAAATGATGTCACTTTCAATGTTATTTTCTTTGTGGATATGCAATAGAAGCTCATGACTAAGTGTTAAGACTACAGAGCAGGTAGCATATGACACTTGCAAAGATTTTAGAAGTCATCTCTCTGTTTCCTATTCATGGAATTTAAAGTCTTCAAGAAGCATTTTTGTATATTGTTCGTTGTTAGTTAAGGCTATATTTAAACCAATTTAGGCAAAAGTTATTGCTGCTGTTAAAACAAATTACTCTGGATGGAGTCACATAAGCAAAGATTTTTCTCTTTAAAAAGTGTAGTGGATAGCCATCCCAGCATTGGCCTGGAAGTTCCAACCTCCATTGAGGCTTCAGTAATGATCACGCCCACAAGGCGGGGCAGAGGAGGGAGCAGAAGACCGAGGAGCAGGAGAGGTGGCTCTCTTGGTTCCAGGACACCGGACGCTGGAGGTGGACCGAGCAGAGTTCTCCAGAGAACACCGCCGGACTACCCTATACCTTTGCCAGACCCTGCAACCTACCTCTTCATTTGTAAGTTACCCCACAAAATAAACCTCCCTTTTAACTACGTGGAGTGGCCTTAATAATTTCACCAATATCTGGCGCTCACGTGGGGCAAATTCCAAAGACCCAGGCGGCTCCCTCCCTCAGCCTCCTCCCTGCTGGCGGCTGGCAGGCACCTAAACCCGCCTGCAAAGTTCCATTTAACCAGGGGACACCTACACGGTCCCATTCCCGAAAAAGGGAACAGCTAATCCAGTCTCAGTTCCCCAGCTTAGCCCCTAGACCAGCGAAAACCGCTGTGAGTGAGGCATTCCCACTCCTCCCTGAGTGCCGGCTCCCCGCCATCTTGGCTCCTGCCTTCAGCTGCCACCAGCCAAGGTCCCTAGCAGGCCTTGCTTTGGAGCTATACCATCGCCTCCTGCTGGCTGAAAAGTGCTACTGCACCCCCCAAAACCATGGAAAGGTAAGCTTCTTTCAAGTAAAAGTACTTGATAATTTTACACCTTAAAACTGACTAACAAATTTTGAGTAATTCTTGTACTATGGCTGACAACATTACCTCACAAGAATTTAAAAACCTTTTTGCCTGTATGATGAATGACATTTTCCTGGAAATATACAACCTCCCTAAGACATATCTGGCCTGTACCATTTTGACATTCATTGTAATAATTCACACAGTGTTCAAACACTGGTTTAATAGTAAGAACAAAGATGAGTCATTATTGGGACTGATACAGGCTTTAAAAGATAGCAATGAGGACTTACATAAAAAGATTCTTTCTCTGGAATCTGCTAACCAGAATTTACAAAACAAGCTTGTACCCAAAATTGCTTTTATTGATAATAAATATGAGTATTTAATGGATAGAACACTAACTCTCTAGAGTGAAGTTGTAGCTACTCAGACACTATATAAGGAAGAAAAATTATCATTAATTGATAAGATAAGGTCCATAGAATCATGTGTTTCAGAAGAACATAAAAACTTCCATGATTCCATGAAAAATCTGGAATCCCTTACAAGAGAGGAGGTTTACTCCCTGGAACAGACCCTAGGAGCTCGTTTACAAGCCCTGGAGGAAACTCTCAATAAACATGACAAGGGACCTAATAAGCAGAAGGGCAAGACCATACAGGTTGTAACATCTCCAAATGGCTCTCATACAATGGCTTATCCTGTTATCATCCATGAGAAGCCAGCAGATGACACACACCCCGAGCCATATACGACATATACATTACAACCAATTTCAACAAGGGACTTTAAAAATATAAAGGAAGCAGTAGTTACATATGGGATACACTCCACATATGTAAAACAGATGTTAAATTCATGGTCTACCTCACATAGAATCATTCCAGATGACTGGCATCAGTTAATTTCAGCTGTTCTAGAATATAGTCAGCAGTTACAGTAGAAAAGCTGGTTGAGAGAAGAGGCAAGAAATTTAGAACAACCAGGTAAACTCAGAGGTTTTGAGATCTCCCGATAAAATACTTGGTGAGGGATGTTTTGCTGACAGGAATGTACAAGGCATTTATGATGAGCATACAATATCCCTATGCCGTACAGCAGCTCTAAATGCTTGGGAAAAAATTCCAGAACCTGGAAAAGCAACTGAGGTATACACAAAGATATTTCAGGGACCACATGAACCCTTCACTGATTTTTTACAAAGGCTGAACACAGCTATAACAAAAGCTGTATCAGATAAAGAATTAAGAAAAGTATTAACTGAGTCCTTGGCATTTGACAATGCTAATGCAGAATGCAAAAGAATACTTACACCATTAAAGATCAGATCAGCTCCTTTGGAAGAATGGATTCAGTATACTAATGGTGTTGAATCTTTTAACTACAGTAATGAGGCTTGGATAGGAGAGACAAATCCCAGAGGTGAAAGAAGGCCCCGTGGTACCAAATGTTTTAGATGTGGTACACCAGGTCATATAAGTAAAAACTGTACATGGGGTAATCCTAGAAGTAATACTCCTTCTAGGAATAGCCTAAACAGGAGACCCCAACCACCTCCTGGATTATGTAGAAGATGTGGCAAAGGCCGACATTGGACCAGTGAGTGCAGATCAAAAATAGATATACGAGGCAACCCTTTACTGGCGGGAAACGCCTCAGGGGGCCTCTTGCAGGCCCCCAAATCAAATGTGGTAAGAACATTCCCGGCCACTGTGGAAGACATTCCTCTCCAGGACAACTGAATAAACCAATGCCTATTGTAAAAACCAATACTGCAATGGATGATAAAACAGCTCTGATAGATGAATCACAGTTTACAAATAACACAATAAAACAAATATTTTGGCAGACTTCCATAAATGAACAAAGACCAAAGCTTAGAATTTGAATTAATGGCTTGGTTCTGGAGGGCCTGGTAGACACAGGTGCAGATGTGACTATAATTACACCAAAATCATGGCATCCAAATTGGCCTCTTCAAGAGGTAGATGTCCAACTTTTAGGAATTGGCACCCTATCTCAGATAAAACAGAGTTCGAGATGGGTTGAATGCATAGGGCCAGAAGGACAGAGAGGAAGGCTGAAGCCATATGTAGCAAATGTAGCAGTAAATCTATGGGGCCGAGATCTGTTACAACAGTGGAATACCCAGATTAAAATTCCTACACTCTCAGAAAAGGAATACAGGCCAATGCATGTTTCTAGGAATAATATCATAACATGCTATAAAAACCAGTCACCAACCATTCAGGCTGTACACAAACAGAGCACAACTGCTGTTGAACTCTCAGAAGTACCAACTGCCTTACCTTTAAAATGGCTAACTAATAAACCTGTCTGGGTTGGACAGTGGCCTTTGACAAAAGAGAAGCTACAAGCTTTAGAACAGCTGGTTCAAGAGCAGTTAAATGCTCAAAACATGGAAGCCCTTGGAATTCTCCTGTATTTGTTATTAAAAAAAAGTCTGGTAATTGGAGAATGCTGACAGATCTGAGAGCTATTAATAAAGTAATTCAGCCAATGGGCTCCCTACAGACTGGGATGCCCTTGCCCTCTCTGCTACCCAAAGAATGGCCTATAATAGTTATTGACTTAAAAGACTGTTTCTTTACCATACCATTACAAGAAAATGATAGAGAAAAATTTGCCTTCACAGTTCCTAATTATAACAATTCTCAGCCAGTCAAGAGATATCAATGGAAGGTCCTCCCACAGGGAATGTTAAACAGCCCTACCTTATGCCAATACTTTGTGCAAAAACCATTGGAGATAATTCGTGTGAAGTTTCCACAATCCATAATTTATCACTATATGGATGATATCCTATTAGCTGATCCAAAGTTAGACACATTAGAAAGCATGTTTGAAGAAGTAAAAAAAAAATTGCCTCGCTGGGGACTGCAAATTGCTCCTGAAAAAATACAAAGAGGAGATTCTATTAATTACTTAGGATATAAGATAGAATTACAAAAAATTAGACCCCAAAAGCTACAACTGAGGAGAGATCGATTAAAGACTCTTAATGAATTTCAAAAGTTGTTAGGAAGCATTTCCAACTTATTGGGTATCATGGGAATACCCAAAGATGGACTACAAAATTTGGCTAATACTCTAGAAGGGGACAAAGAATTAAATAGTCCTAGAGAATTATCAGCCGAAGCTGAGAAGGAATTGGCTCTAGTAGAAAAGACAATTCGAGAAGCACATGTGGATCGTTTGGATCCAGAACTTAAATGCATTCTTGTCATATTCCCTTCCAGACATTCCCCCACAGGTATTTTGATGCAGAGGGAAGATATTATATTGGAATGGATATTCCTACCACATAAACCAAATAAGAAATTAAAGACTTATATAGAAAAGATCTCTGATTTGATTCAAAAAGGTAAATTAAGACTTCGTCAGTTGACAGGAATGGACCCAGCAGAAATTGTAGTACCTTTAACTAATGAGGAAATTTCATCACTATGGAAAGATAATGAATACTGGCAGAGAGCCTGCAGTAACTTTTTGGGAGAGATTAACAACCATTATCCCAAAAGCAAGAGGATAGAATTCATAAAGAAGACTGACTGGGTCCTTCCTCACATTGTACAACATAAGCCAATTTCTGGAGTCCTCACATTCTATACTGATGCAAATAAATCAGGGAAAGCAGGATACAAATCAGGAGACTTAAGTAAAGTGGTACAAAGTCCATACAGCTCTGTACAAAAGGCAGAACTGTATGCCATTCTTATGGTACTGATGGACTTCACAGAACCCCTCAATATAGTCACTGACTCTCAATATGCAGAGAGAGTTGTTTTACACATTGAAACTGCTGAATTTATTCCTGATAATACAGAATTAACTTCATTATTCATACAACTGCAGGAAATCATCAGAAAAAGGGAACATCCTATATATATAACACATATCAGATCCCATACAGGTCTGCCAGGACCTCTAGCACAAGGTAATGATGAGATTGATCAGTTACTAATAGGTAATGTGCTAGAAGCCTCAGAATTTCATAAGAAACACCATGTAAATAGCAAAGGTTTGAAGAAGGATTTCTCCATTACTTGGCAACAAGCTAAGGATATTGTGAAAAAATGTCCTCCTTGTTCCTTCTATAACCAAACTCCATTACCTGCAGGGAGCAATCCAAAAGGTATACAAAGAAATAAAATTTGGCAGATGGATGTGTTTCATTTTGCAGAATTTGGAAGATTAAAGTATGTACACCATACCATTGACACCTATTCAGGATTTCATTGGGCAACTCCTATGAGTTCTGAAAAGGCTGATTCTGTGATTACACACCTATTAGAAGTTATGGCCATCATGGGAATACCTGTACAAATCAAGACAGATAATGCCCCAGCATATGTCTCCAATAAAATGAGACAGTTCTTTGCTTATTACAATATAAAGCATGTTACAGGTATACCACACAATCCCACAGGCCAAGCAGTCATAGAAAGATCTAATCGAACTTTAAAGGATATGCTAAATAAACAGCAACAGGTAACAATGACTCCTAGAAATAGATTGCATAGTGCTTTATTAACCTTGAATTTTCTCAATGCTGATGAGAAAGGAACAACAGCTGTGGAGAGACACTGGACGACAAACAAAACTCCTGAGCTAAACCAACCGGTTTATTTCAAAGATGTGTTGACCTCAGAATGGAAACCTGGATATGTGCTATGTTGGGGAAGGGGTTTTGCTTTTGTTTCCACAGGAGAAGAAAAGCTATGGATACCAACAAAATTAATAAAAATTCGATTTGAACAGGAGAAACCCCTTGATGAGGAGAAATAAAAGATCATCCACCAATGTGACATCTCCTCAGGTTGTAAGAAAAATTTAACAATCAAAGGTTGGGGTAGGCTTCTGTTTTGTCTTTCCAGGATAATGGAAATACCCATCTTCCAGAAATCATAAGGCCTTGGATATCCGGATGTTTACAGCAGAAAGAAAGAATCTATTGGTACCAATCTACACAGGCAATCTCTGAAGTCTCCAGAAGGAAGATGGGGCCCCAACAACAACAACAACTCTACCCAATCCAGAATGATACCATGGTAATCATCATCATACTACACTTCTTGCCAGAATTTCAGACAATCTTACCCATTACTCTAAGAGTTGCTGCAGAATCTACAGTTAGTCTAACTGAGATTTAACTATCTGAGCTTTCTCACAATACCCAACAGAGATACCATCGCCCCCTAAACAGCAGGAAGCAATTCTAAGAAAACAACACCCCTTATCCCTAATGTTTCATATTTCTCAGGGTTATGGATAATGGTTCTAGGGTTGGGGGTAGAAGAAATGGTCAAACTCATTACTCTCCTTAAGGAAAGAAAATATGTCTCAAAATAAAAAAAAAAAGGGTAAAGAAGAAATGGAATGGATATGTATAACATTTTATGGTAGACTACCACATACATTAGTAAACAAATTTAGTAATATGGCAGCCTTTGCACTGTTATGAATTCTTATATGTTGATACAAATATAAACTTTTTATATTCCTATTTAAGATAATTTGTATATTGATACAAATACAGAACTATGTATGTATATATGTATGTCTGTCATACTGTATGTATGTTCTACTTCTGTTTAAGATATTCTGTATACTGATATATATTTAGGATTATTATCATATTGCATATTGCACTATACATTCCTACCTCTGTTAAAGATATTTTGTGTATTGTCACAATTTGAATTCATTGTCCTTTTACTGTACAATTGCTTACAGACTCTTTGCCTTATTTATAGGAAGCCTTAGTCCTTAGGTTGTTTAGGTAGATGAGACTTACAGAGTTATTGTCACCTATGCTTCTAACCTCTATAATTATGTTAGTTAGGTTATCCAGATTTATAAATACATAGGTCAGATGGACAGGTAATCTTCAAACACTTCATGGACCTAGAGAATATGGCATTTAAATAATTTAGCATTCTGTTGACGTGAGACACAATTGCTCCTGGCAGCACCAATTTGATCCAAAGAGAATGTTGGGATTCTAAGACATTTCCATTTGGAAGTTTGTCTTCTTGGCACAAAATAGCCTACTGGGCAAAGAACTGCCCTTGCCTCAACTGCTAACAGTACAAATGCTGTCCTTTCTGGACAAGCGGGACACAATGAAAGCAACCACCATACTTTGCCAAGACAGGGTAAGATGGTCTTTCAGAATTCCTGCTTCTGAAATGGTCTGTCAGATACTCTAGGCCTGTAGCCAATTTGAATGCACCAACGATACTGAGAAATGTTAGGTGACTGTCCAGCCTGCTAGCTGTCTCTGTCTACTCTTGCAAGACTCCCGAAAGTTGCTTGCGTCCTTCTCCCATTTCTCAGGTATTATTACATTCCTTCTCAGGTCTTTGATGAGGTTGGAGATTAGCAGTTATAGTTACCACTTAGTATATATACATATATAATATCTTAGATAGAATATATTATGTATTAGACTCAGGTTCTTTAGGATAGGATACCTTTTGGAATGATCTTTGTAACATGCCACCTACCCACGCTCTAGACTTCCCTGGATTTTACTATGTGTTTTTTGCTTGACATTGTTTGCACTTACTGTACTTCCAACTTATCTAAGTCATTATCCCTCATTACTCCTGGACAATATTTGATAACCATCTCTTTGTGTATAGTCTTGTATTAGGTTAGAACTTTCTTATTTAGACAAAAGGGGGAGATGTAGTGGATAGCCATCCCAGCATTGGCCTGGAAGTTCCAACCTCCATTGAGGCTTCAGTAATGATCACGCCCACAAGTCGGGGCAGAGGAGGGAGCGGAAGACCAAGGAGCAGGAGGAGGTGGCTCTCTTGGTTCCGGGACGCCGGACGCTGGAGGTGGACCAAGCAGAGTTCTCCAGAGAACACCGCCGGACTACCCTATACCTTTGCCAGACCCTGCAACCTACCCCTTCATTTGTAAGTTACCCCACAAAATAAACCTCCCTTTTAACTACGTGGAGTGGCCTTAATAATTTCACCAATAAAAAAGCATTAGAATATGTGTCAAGATTAATGCAATAGGGAAGGCATTTTACTTAATTTTCCTTAACTAAAATTATTTGGAGTTTTTAAGTGTGGTCATGGAATGAGACTAAAGGGTAGTAACTAGAGGCTGTAAGATAATGACAAGTACTGGAGGTGGTTAAACCAGCTACTTGTTCACTGGAATTTGTGGAAATTAACATTTCAGTCTTCTTATAAGAATAGGTGGTGAGGGTCTTTTATTCTTTTGACTACATTTCAAAGAATGTCTATCAGTTCCTAGAAGAAAGACATGATGTTGGTCTGAACAAGCTGTCTCATGTTGAAGACTTGGTCTCTAGTTGTTAACCCTGTTAGGGAAGGCTTAATTATTTCTTTGATGAAGAAAGTAAATCACTGGTGGTGGCTTTGAGGTTTTAAAAGTCACGCACCATTCACAGCACACTCTTTTCTACATGCTATGATTTAAGATATTAGCTCTTGCATTGCTACTTTAACTGCTATGTCTTCCACCAAGCCCACCTGCTGACATGCCTCCTCACCTTGTTTGTGACAGGCTGATATCCTTGTGGAACAGAAGGCCAAAGCAAACTCTTTTTTTGTATGCATTACCTGGGTGCTTTTGCACAGCAATTTAAAATAAATAACATGGACTTTGGTACAAGAGAAGATACTATTATTTTGTCAGACCTAACCAAACTGTTTCGGGGAGGAATGTAAAGACTTTGAGACTTTAGGTAAACAGAAAAATGG
This sequence comes from Onychomys torridus, assembly GCF_903995425.1. Taxonomy (NCBI): domain Eukaryota; kingdom Metazoa; phylum Chordata; class Mammalia; order Rodentia; family Cricetidae; genus Onychomys; species Onychomys torridus. The sequence continues at coordinate 11,689,504 of NC_050463.1, forward strand.
TTGAATTCTTTAAGCAGGACCTTAATACCTCCTCATAGGAGTCTAGAAAAAAATGCTGAGAGCAAAGCACATGTAGATGTCTAGATTAAGAGATTTCAGAGAGAAGCAAGTACTTTAGCAAGACCTGGGCTAGAAAGCATTCATGTCATATCTTAGCAAATAATCTGGAACCTCCTGTTATTGTCCTAAAAACTTGCATAAACCTAAACTGAAAAGAATTGGACTCATTGCTATAGAAAAGAGAATTTCAAACCAGTTAATACTGTATCAGTGGCATGTTGTTATTAATGACTACAGTATATATATATTAGGAAAAAAAGAAGATGGAGCAAAATGTGCAGTTTGCAGAGAAAAAAAGAACAACTTCAAGTAGTGTTACTGTCAAGATTTGTGCTAAGAGAAACAGACCAATGTGAGGCCTTCTCTACAGTAGAATAAATGTAGGTGTACCCTCAGAGCATGACATCACCCAGCTAAGTGTCCAAGTTCAAAAAGGAAAAGGCCAAAGAAATTTTCTATGTCTAGAAAAAAAGCAAACATAAAAAGCTCTTGGAAATGTTATTCTATAGCCCTCTCAGGGCAGGTGTCCCTCCCAACTGACAGCCAAAGTAGGCAGTGTCTTCCTTTTGATGCTCACTGTAAGATCATAAAGCATGCAATAGGTAAGTGTTTAGGGAACCTCCCTTTGTGGTTTCAGAGAGTCTCTGAGGACAGAGTGTATGTGACAGAAGGGCCCCTGCTAAAAGGCCCTGAGAGGGCTACTGGTCCTGAGGGTTCATTTTGCGAAGCTGTAAAGTGAAGCCTGCATATTTGGAGAGATACAGTTGTTGGAGATTCCATAGATATAAGATAACGTTGAGCTGGTGCCTGTTAGAGATTCCAGAGCCTTGTGATATCTCCCAAGAAGGGCTATATATAAGGAGGGGAGCCAGAATGAAATAGAGATGTATCTTGCAGGCAGCAAAGATGGAAGGAGAGAAACATTTATACCCCTTTACTATTTTTTTCTTCTGAGTTTCAATCTCATTTTGGTCCAGTATTTCTTCATTATGCTTCAATTCATCATTTTTGGAATGGTTATTCAAAATCATTATCCTTATATGTTGAAACTACAAAATTTGCTCTTTGGTATTATTACAAGGCGATACAGCTTATAGATTGAATTGCATCTAAGAAGATACTTTGGGCTTTTAAAGAGTCCTGAGATTGTGATAGACTATTAGACTTCAGAGATGTTTGAAGATGGACTAAATGTATTTTGCGTTGTAACATGGACATAAAACTGTGAGGTCCAAGTGCTGGAATGCAGTGGTTTAGATGAGCTGTTTCCCATAGTCTCAGGCACTTGAATATGTGGTCCACTATTAGTTATGCTGTTTGAGGTTAGGAACTATGGTTGTGGTGAAGGGAGTATGCCAATGGAGGCAACAGGCCTTGAGGTTTCAAAACCTATGCATCATTTCCAATGTATTTACTTTACTTCATTCTTGTGGTCCAAAATGGGAGCTCTCACCTTCTGCCCTGGCTATCATGCCTGTAGTCTTCTGTCTCTACTTCACCTCATGAACTCTGAATCTCTGGGAACAGAAGCCCAAATACCAACCCTGCAATGTACGTTTTTGGTTGCATTAGCCATGGTGTTTCATATAAGCAATAGAAAAGTTGCTAATACAGATACCTCTTATTTATAAAACTGGCAAGAAGTTGGGACATGATTCACACCCCAAAAGAACAGAGAAAGAACTTAAAATTACACATTTTCTAAAGCATGCTCTCCAGGACAAAGGAGGTCAGGAACTTATAGTCATGAACAATGTAAGCTGAGGGGAATACTGATATTTCCTGTCAGTATTTTCCATGAAGGTCCATATACACCTCTGCATACTAATTCATTGAACAGTTATCTGAAAAATAAGAAGACATAAAATGAAACAAAGGATCCAAACCAAAACAGATTTAATGTAAACAAGAAACCTATTGAAGCAAAAGGCCAGTTTGAGAAACCAGAGGCTATAGTGTCCCTGTGCAGACAGGAATATATAGTGTGGGAGGGAATAGAAGGAATTATTCTAAATCTTCCCTTTCAGTCTAAGAGTGGGCATTGTTAGGCATTATCAGGGAAAACTAAGGAAAAGAATGTTAGGTGGTCAAAATCTCTTGTGGCTGGCCACTATGAAAGGTCAAGAGAGCAAAGAATTGATGAAGCTAGGGAAACTAGTTTACTTCTAATGCAAATTATAACATTCCTCTTCATTTAAATAAAAAATGGAGTAAGTGTAAAAATGGCCCTGAACAGCACTTACCATTTCTACAATTATATTTTAAAATTGTTCTGTTTTAACTCTTTTCTCCCAAAGTATATGAACACAGTGAATATTTGGAAATAAATATCTATATTACCTGCATTTATTGTGAATAGTTAGACTAATGTTAGTATTATGCATTTGGAAATCATGATTTAAACAAATCTTGGTAGAAATTCATTTTGAGAATATAGAAAATGTTTTTTTTCTCAGTTCTGAGCACCAGAAGTAAAGAAAATTCACTAGTAAAAAGTTATTGACTATGTCATAGGTCATTTAAAAACATATGAAGTGTAGCCCAGAAAACAGAAAAATCAAACTGGAATTGAGAAGCAGCTTCCTTCTGAACAATAGTGCAATAACAGCACAAATATTAATAAAGTAACAGAATGCCTTTTCATTAGAATTGAAATCCACTCTGTAGAAATGAATAAAAGCCTAGTTCTGGATAACAGGTCAAGTCTCCCTATTTCTGAATGTCATAGGCCACAGGAGACAGCTACTTTGTATTCTTACATGGACATGTAACCAAGCTGTCTTCCAAATATTTATGTTTATATTCATATAGAATACTACTGTTAGCCTTGCTCAGAGAAACTTCCTTTTGTGGTAGTTGGAGGTTAATGCAGTTAATTCAGAGGCCCATAACTGGTTGGAGTGCTGAGAATAAATGACTTTTAAGTGCATAACCATAAAAGGACATCTATATTACTCTATTCAGTGCCCCAGGAATGATAAATAGGAAAGAATACTAAGAGGCATAGAATGGAACAGAACACTATGAAATAATGTCTCTGGGTATGACATGGCAATTGCAACTCTGTTCATCAAAATAAATGTAAAACAGGATCATTAGGAGTGGGAAGCGGTTGTGGAGGTGAAATTCATCACAATTCATTGGACACACATGCATTTAAACTTGAAGTATTAAAAAGAATGAATAAAATCACATTATAGGCAAGAATGTACATGAAACTGGAAATTGTATTAGTAGAAATTAGCCACAATCAGAGAAATATTAATAAATATTACATGTTTTCTTTCATATACAGATTCTTTCAAATACTACATGAGACATTTTGGTAATTAAAAAGGGAGCAGCAGAGGAGGTGAGATGGAAAAGCGAGTGCAGTGGGGTAAATATCTTCATAGCTTATTATGTACATGTGTGTTATAAACTCAGTCATTTGTACAACCAATAAATACCTTGAAATGAATGGAAAAAATATATAAACTAGTTCAAAGTCAATTTAATAGTCCATTGATGAAAAGGGAAATAAAATGTGACTGTAGAAATTTAACGTTAAAATTTATTACCATTATCTTCAATGTTGAAAATCAGCCACATGTGATTTTTGTCCTTGAAGATAGTGTGACACACTAATGGATGAATTTGTATAAATAACCTTTGCAGTCTCTACTGGAAGGGAGATAAATATGTATATTAAAGAAATAAAATATGTTTGCAAAAGAAAACCTCAAAACTTATTGCTTAACTATGTTTAAAGGTTCTAATTCAAATTGCATTCATTTTATATGACATACTGCAAAACCACAAAGCCTCATTCTAAGTTCTATTTTCTCTCTTCCTGCCTTTTACATTATTCTCTTGTGTAATAAAATGTGAGTTTTAAAGTGCTGTATTACATTAGTCTTTATATTCATTGTTATGACCCATTGAATCATACCCAGGTATTTCATTTGCTAAATAGTGCATGCCTGATTTATATGGAATATTTGAGAAACTAGAAGTCTTTATTAAACTACATAAGAAACCAAATGGAAAGACATTATTTATTGATACTCATTGTACTATTTGTCAAATATTTTTGGAATTGCACTTATTTGGTTTTATATTTTATTAATCCTATAAAATATATCTTGTATTCTGTCTTTTTCTTGCTTTTAAATATGGAGACTATTCCAACTGTAAAACCTTTCTTGGTCCATGACCAGAGTTTCCCTTGTCTTTTATCACAGGCTGAATACAATTAAGCCTAGATACATGTCTAATCTCATGATGCTTACTGATTGGTGATTTTGAGAAATTAGTATTTTTGGCAATACTGACACCAATTGAACTTACAGAATATATACATACATATTTACTACATATTCTTACTGTGTACATATTGAACTTATATACATATTGACTACACATTTTATAGCAGAAGCTGTAATATTTATATGAAATTATTATTCTTTTACTTTCCTAAGAGAGGCTTATATAATCCTGCCTGTTACCTTGTGACTTACAATATCATCAATGGAGCATCCTGACAGGGTTTCTCTGTGCAGTTTTGGTGCCTGTTCTGTTCTGGATCTCATTCTGTAGACCAGCCTGTTCTTGAACTCCAAGAGATCCACCTGGCTCTGCCTCCCGAGTGTGTGCCACCACCACCTGGGTCATATTAGATTCTTATATCAATTATTGTATGTAGTAAAAATTTAAAATTACAATTTTTAAAAATTTAAATATGGTAAATTAAATTTAGATATGCTAAATTATGTTACAAGGAAAAATTACCACAAATGTTGGAAATGTTATGCTGAAATCTCCAAATTCTATTGTTAAATTTTCTGTATTCCCTTTAAATCATGCTAGCTTTGTTTCACAAATTTGGGCATTCTTTTGAGTTGCTTATGTTTATTCTTTTTTAGCCATTTTTAATCTCATAATACCTTGGAATTGAAATACATGGAGTATCTAAGTCATAAACATCAACATTATATAAGTAGAAATATAGATTTTTTGCTAAAGGACTGAGATATTGGGATAGCTTATACTAACAGTGTTGTTAGTAAAACGTGTCTTCTATCAAGTGTAGTGATATTGATTAATTTATCCATGGTTACTGAAAGTTCTAATAATAACATATGCTCTTGAGGAGTTAAGAATTCTTAGCAATAATTCATTACTTTGTGTCCAGTAAAATTTCATTTTCAATAATGGAAAGGAAATGTTTTGATTATATAAGTGTAAATTTCAACACTACACACACACACACACACACACACACACACACACACACACACTCATCTCTCTCACACTCAAACCATAGATAAAACTAAAAATAATTTAATAGATGAAATTAAAATATACTGATTTAATGAACCAAAATAAATTTTTTGGTGTGTTCCTCATTGAAACTCTATTAAGTGAAAAGGTATTATCTTCACTTTCATGGATATATAAAGAATATTGAGACAATAATATGCTTGCTTTAACCATTTCTCCACTGTGATTAATTTTCTTTCATTGTCACTAAGTATCCTTAAATTAAATAAACACATGTAGGTTACCTCCTAAATTCAAAACATAAAGGTCTATGGAAGATCAGGTTAGTTTTAAATAGATTCACAATTCAAAAAGCTGCTATACCATAGGTTTAAATGCTCCTAAAGATCTCTGTCTCTGTCTCTCTCCCTCTCTCTCCTTCACTCTTGTTCTCTCTCACACACACACAAACATTTTGCAAACTAATGCTGTTTGTTTTGGGAGTGTAGACTCACTAATCCAAAAATAGTAAACCACACAAATTGATATGGAGCTTTAATAATTGGAAAAATACGATATACAGCTTAGCAAAACTCAATAGCACAGAAGTACTAAATATTCCAATATCTGATAGAACCTGAAGTACAGCTCTGGAAAAACTATTTTATTTCCTTTTACTTTTGATGGGACATTACTGCCAGCTTTATGTTATGCTTTATCACCTAATATTGGTCAGACATTGTACAGTGTCAAGATACTTTATCTCTATGACTCTTGGAAAACTGTGTGAAGAGTTGTAATTGCAGAAAAGAAACTCAGACATGATTTATTCAAAGTCACATTCACCTAAGTAAAACAGAACTGCTGGACTCTTAATACTTCCAATGGCTTCCCACAACTTCTTTGCCTTTCTGGACTCCACAAAAGAATATGTTGGACATATTGGAAGAAGATAAATGCAAAAAAATGAGACGCTATTCTTTTTCTCTTGGATATCAACTATGAGATTGAAATGTCAGGATAACTGTCTTTTCCTCCTAAAACTCTAAACCTGAAACATTGTCTTGTGCACACTGAGATAGAAAAGTAAAATTAGCAGAAGATCTAAGTTAGAGAGGCATCGTAACACTACTTGATTGGATTGGAAGGGCTGAAAATGACAATTTATCTAATGTTAGAAAATATAGTTCTAATTACTAGAAACATGCTCACCACAGCAAACTCAGCTTAAAAAACACAACTACGCAATTCCTAGGTTAAAATTCTAATACCGTTTAAACTTTCTACAGAAAACAATCTAAGCACAGCTTTCCATCTGAGAGAGCATTGTGGATGTGACTTATATAATTATCCTAAAATATTTGTTTTTCCATTTAAATTACTTCTCCTTTGTATTGTCAGGATTCAGTCCCTAATATAATAGATTTTTTTTTTAGCAATCTCCTTACCTATTGTACTAATATAATATGTCTTTGCTACAGATAAGAAAATATATTTTGTTTAAGCATTTAGATGAGCTAATTAGTATTATTTTCCTATTTGTTATGGAGAGAAATACAAATACGCTTGTTAATTTGGCCAAAGCAACACTGTACATTTCTTTGATTGTTTGCTTGTTTGCTTCTTTTAGACATGATCTAGATGAGTAGCCCAGAGCTGGCTTTCAGTTTTTGATCTTGTTTCAGGCATCTGAATGATGTGATTGAAAGGATATTTTCCATGTCCAGATAATGATAATGAGCTTTAATGTGATTTGAAATTTGGCTACAGAATCCATTTTCTTAACATCGTTATAGTCTCCCTGCCTTAAATCTGAATCATGACCTTTGGATAACTTTTGTAATATATTTTACTATTCTCAGATTTTCTCCCCTCATGTATTTCTTGTTGACTTCTGTTCTCATGTAAAAATAATTATTTAGTGTTTTAACCTCGCCCAGACAAAACAAAGATGAATGTTGCTCTGAAAATATTTCTGTGCATTATTACTCTGGATGGTTCTTGAATCTCTAAATGTAGTTAGAATTGTTCACTGGCTTTATTAATTGGTGTAATAGAATATACAGACTCCACAGTGTTGGTGTTCCTTGGAATTTTAAAATGGTGATGTTTGAGGAAGAGCTGCACACTTCATTAAAACTTATATAAAGCCAATTGATTGAACGTTGTGATTATAGAACTAAAGTGCTGCAGACAAAAGCCAGTCAAAATGCTCCCACCAATCTAAAAGGAAAGAATAAGAGCGATTTCCTTCACTTTTTCTGTGACTTGACTATGTAATATTTTTAACAATAAAAGAAAAGGTGTATTTAAATTTTTTATTATTTTAAATTTTGTGTGCATGCTTGTCCATGTAAGTGTGTGATCACTTATGTTCAGGTGCATGTAAAAGACCAGAAGAGGGTGTGAAATCCCTGATTTAAATGAGAGATATACATATAATTGTGTACAATTATGCAAAGTGTACTTACACATATTTCTACACTCAAGTGTAGCAAACACTCTGAAACGTTAAGTCATCTCTCTAGCTCTTATGTATAGGAAAAATGTCTAGCTACCTTTTTTTCTTCTCTTATTATAAAATCTTAACAAGGGCCAGGTGGCAGTGGTGCACACCTTTAATCCCAGCACTCAGCAGAGATGGGCAGACCTCTATGGTTTCGAGACCAGCCTGGTCTTCAGAGTGAGATCTACGACAGGCACCAAAACAACATAGAAAAACCCTGTCTAGAAAGAAAAAAAAAACTTAACAAAATGGTTATTGCATTAGAATATATAATTTGGGGTGATTCCAATTTGAGGTCCAGGTACATGGTTACTTATATTTGGCTCTAGAACAAGCTATCATTTATTCTTTATTAGATGAGAGTGGTGCTCTTTTAAATAACAAATATGTCACTGTCCATGCAAAATTAGCAGAGTAGCTTTGCAAGAAAGCTCTAGTATTAGGGGCCAAAGGAACTATTGCATTCAGAGCAGGATGAAATGAAATTCTTCATTGAAATAGAAAAGAGTAGGTTATGTTTACCTATAAGGCAGTAAAGATTGCATAAATAAGTACATTAGAAAGAACAGAATCTAGAGTTTCTTCTGTTAAAATGTTACAAATATCAAAAAGAAAAAAGCTAACACCATGGTGTTGGAATATTGTTGATATTAGTTTATAGATTTCAATGTATGTAAAAATACTTAGAAATAAATATATAATTGTGAATGTATGTGCATACATGTAAACATGTATATGTAGTAGTTAAACATATGTGCATAATAATATATAATATATATTATATATATGCTCATGTATCTGTTAACTACCCCCTCCCAAGGCTGAATAACACTCTGTACATCCAGGTCTTACTTGCTAAGTATCATTCTAAACTTAAATGATCCAGGCATTATAGGAAACATAGTTGTTTCTAGAGCTGAAATAAAAAAATGTATAAGATGGTCTTGGAACACCTCTTTACTTTTTACAGCAAGGAAACATCCGAAGAATGGTGAAGACATAACATTGCTAAACACCAATTGTTAAAGCTAGAGTATAAAATCCTCCCTGTGCCAAACAACCATCTTCCGTATCCATAGGGGCTAGTTCAGTCCCATAGGTGCTCCACGGGAAGACAGTTGTTAGGCTTGAACTGTTTTTTTTTTTTTGGGGGGGGGGCACCCAGGCAGGGGGATCGGGATCTATCACTTGTCTATGGGCAGGCTTCTGAAACCCGGCGCCTATGTTGTGACACCTTGCAGAGCCTTGGTGCAGTGGGGAATGGCCTTGGACCTGTCTAGGCTCAGTGTGCTGGGCTATGCTGACTCCCCATGGGAGACCTCGATTTTGGGCATGTGGGGATGCTGGGTGGCTTGGGAAGAGGGCTGGGGGTGGGAGGAGGGAGGAGGAGGATTTGTGGATAGCATGTGGAGTAGAAATTTTCTTAATAAAGAAAAATTTAAAAAATAAATCCTCCCTGTGGGCTCATGTATTTGGACAGTTAGGTCTATGCTGGTGGTGCTGCTTTGGGAGACTGTAGAAATTTCTGACATGCAGCATAGATGGCAGAAGTAGATCTCAGTGGGAATGGACACAGTGGGAGTTTAAAGCCTGTCCCTGTGTCCTATCTTTTCATTGTTTACTGTTCTGCTGGGACATGAGCACACAGCTTCCACAGGATCCTGCTTTCATATATTCCTCATCTTGATGGACTTTAGCTCCTCAAATCATCCGTAGTTATATCCCATCTGGAAGGTTATAAAACTTTTGCTACTTGTGGCCTTACTGGAGGAAAGGGTTTCTGTGGCATGCCTTTATCTCCCTAAGATATGAGCAAGGGAATGCTACAGGTTTTTGCCATAATTGAAATGCCTACCTCCATTCTTTCCCCACCACAATAGACTGTATTTACTCTTCTGATGAGATGTTACATTTCTTCTTGTCGGGTATTTGGTTGCAGTAACAACAAAAATAACTGATGTAATTGAATAAAATGAGAGTTCAGCATTTCTTTGATGCTCTTACATTAGACCCATATTTAAAATCTCAGTAAAAACAGATAAAGCCAATTACACAATATTTTTCAATCACTTCCAAAATTTTTAAATTACCAAAAACCAAGGAAAGATTGAAGGAAATTGAGAAGATATGACACATAAATGTAAAATATACTCTGAGCTTAATTTTTATCTCTGAAAGTTATTATTGTGACGTTGACAATGTTGAATGATGGATGGAGGGTATATTACAGTAATAAATTAGTATTAATCTCTTGCTTTTCATGGTTGTATTGTAGCTACACAGAAGAATGAAAATTCTTAAACTGTTTCCTGTGATATTCTAGAATAACCAATAATAAACATTAGCAATGTATCAGAAACGATTGAGAGGATTTTTCTTTTCACATTTTATGAATAATTTCTCTGAGTATGAAAAGTTTAAAAGTATTACAAAGTATGTTTTCATATGTGCTTCATGAAATATAGAGAGATTTAAGTGTTGTTTATATTCATTCAATTACAGTCTGTGACCCTTTTTATCTTAGATCTCTATTATATGCTTTGATAGTCACATTCTTTAATAAATATTTACCAGGTGTTAAGGTAAAACAAATAACTGATTATAATACCATGCTGTCATAAACTCAATGTTTATAAACATTTGTTTTGGCTCAATGAGGTGTTTGGTTAAGCCAATCAATGAAGATAATTCTGAAAATATTGATTTATAGAATACTTTGAGTGTAAACCTTTCAAGCAAGAATATCAAATTAATACATTTAATCTTTGCAAAAATTGTCAAGCTTTCTTTTAAAGCCTTCAGAGATAAATTAGTTCAATATGATCTGCGGACTATGATGTAAAATTTCTTCAAAGTCAATAAAATTTTACTGTAAAAGTAGATGAAAGAAATAATGAAAAATGCATTGGTCAGATTTGAATATATGTTTCCATATTGTATAGAACCTCCCATAATTATTTTGTTGTTGTTGTAAAAACTTAAACTTAACTAGGAGTTAAGATTAACTTTAACTATGAGTTTTTCAGGATACTTACCCATTTATTTTATCATTTTAAGATGGATTAGAGATGTGTCCTCCCTATTGCAGTACTGTTAAACATAAGTAAAATTGTTAATGCTTATTTTTCCATATAGCAAGCTAAATATTGAGTTCAAGAATGATTTTACTTGCTAGTTGACAGGTAAAATAAACACTTTCTTCCCTGAGGTGATTTGAGCCATAGTGCTTTATTACAGCAATTGAAACTATAAGACAGAGATATATCTATACAAAGTTTAAAAAACTGGAGCAAGCCCTCTGGATAAGTGAGACAATTGAATAGCTTGATCTGTTTGGGAGGCACCCAGTCTGTGGGACCAGGACCTGTCCTTAGTGCATGATCTGGCTGTTTGGAACCTTGGGCTTACACAGGGACACTTTGCTCAGCCTGGAAGGAGGGGACTGGACCTGCCTGTACTGAATCCACCAGGTTTAAATGAATCCCCAGGGGAGTCTTGGCCCTGGAGGAGATGGGAATGGAGAGGAGGGGCTGGGGGGAAGGTGGGCGTGGGAGGGGGGAGGACAGGGGAACCTATAGCTGTTGTGTAAAATTAAAACACAAATATAATAAATTTAAAAAAAAATAAGTGTGTGATGTGTTTAGAGATTGTTACAACATTCATATTTAAATTTGGAGTTAGGTTGGAAATTTGATTAGGGATAAATTTGAAAGGGTAGGGAGCAGGCACACTAGGCACTTAGAGAAGTAACCGTAGTGGCACAGATAATGAATCTTCAGTGGTTCTAGATTACTTGAAACACTCACTGGGTTCACTGAAACAGTGATAAAGAGCTGTAGAATTAGTTTTTGAAGCAAAAATATAATGTATCTATTATTTTATACAGCACACTAAGCCCAAAGTTCTGATTTCTTAACCAATTAATCTTACTGTAGTGCATTATGGGAGAATTTCTTTTGGAGACCCCAAGTTCTATCAACTAAGAGAAGTGGAAGAAAGAGTTAAAACTTCAGAGAAGGAACTGAATGTGAGCTCATCCAAGTTCTAGCACAGAAAGCCTTGTGAGTGACATCTAATATTGAACCAACTAACTAGCAGGTTGACATATATGCAGAAACTAGAAGACTGAAAAACAAACAAAATCAGTCCCTTTGGCACATCAAATGTGGCACATCAAATCTCTGTCTGTGTCCCTCAGATATTGTTTATTTAGCTACAGTAAGATTCATAATTACTTAAAGGCATATAAAATTAGACTATACTTATGATAAATAGGAATCTTTATGTCTGTAAAACTCAATTGGGGCTTTGGGGGCTATGCAATTTTAATAAAGAGGAATTAAAATTGATTTTTAGGTTATAATACATTGTTATGGTTTGTTGCTTAACCACAGTGCTTATTTCCAATGTACTGTAATAATAGATCATCCTAAACATCAATTAATTCATTCACTGATTCATCTGCTTAGCCAGGGACAGTACTGGTGGAGAATAGAGGGAATAAAGTAGATATTAGGTAGGGAATGAGACAAGCAAGTTAGACACAAGATGGCACCTGCTCCTCCTGTGTACCAGTTTGCCTTCTCTTTGTATGGAAACAGTAGTATCTCCTGGCTCAGCACCTAAAGAAGTGGTAGTCTCTTTCTGGACTCTTCTCACACCCCCACCTCACTTGATCCTTCATGTTCCTGTGGTCAATCCACTAAATCACTTCTATTTCTTCTTCCTAGAAAATCCATTCATCCCCCCACACCCGCCCAATTGGGCCCTTCTTGTTATATATGCTCCATGGGTCTGTAGATTGTAGCATGATTATCCTTTACAGTTAATATCCACTTACAAATGAGTGCATATCATGTTGTTTTCCTAGTGCTGGGTTACCTCACTCAGGATTTTTTTTTTTTTAGTTCCATCCATTTGTCTCTGAATTTCATGATGGCATTGTTTTTAACAACTGAGTAATACTCCAATACAAATGTACATTTTCTTCATCCATTCTTTGCTTGTGGGACATCTAGGCTATTTTTAGGTTCTGGATTTTATAAATATAGCTGCTATGAACATACTTGATCAACTGTTCTTGTGGTATGTATCCTTTGGGTATGTACCCAACAGTGGTATAACTGGGTCTTGAGGTAAATTGATTCGCAATTTTCTGAGAAACATACATATTGATTTCCAAGTTTTCACTCTCACCAGCAGTGGAAGAGTGTTCTCCTTGCTCCACATCTTCTCCAGGGATGACCTGTCACTTGTGGTTTTGACATGAGTTATTCTGACAGGTTTAAGATGGAATCTCAGAATTTTTTTTGATGTGCTAAGAATATCGAATATTCTTCAAATGTTTCTTAGCCATTTGAGATTCTTCTGATGAGAGTTTTCTGTTTAGATCTATAACCCATTTTTAATTGGATCATTTGATTTTCTGACTTCTAGTCAACTAACCTGTCTTTGGGACTCCATTCCTTGTATTGGGTTGCCTTGCTTAGCTTTAGTACATGGAGAGGTGTTTAGTCTTAATGCAACTTGGTATGCCATGTTTTATTGATATCCATGGGAGGCCTGCCCTTTTCTTAATAGAAACAGAGGAGGAGAAGATTGAGGGGATGCAGAGTGGAGGTGATGGGATGGACTGGGAGGAGAGGAAAGAGGGGAAACTTTGTTTAGAATGTAAAATAAATAAACAATATTTTTAAAAAAAGGAAAAGGTATGGGAAGAAGTAGAATTTGCTGTGTGAGCATGCCAATGGTCTTCTTATTACAGAGTTAACCATGATGAAATACAGTATCTGAGTTCTTCAAACCAAAAAAAGCATGTTTTGGACTGTTAGTTGTTTGACCTTAAAATACTGACTTTACCATTAGTATCATTTGACTGACAAATTTAAAACTATCTTATTTATATTGAATATGAGTTTTTAAATGTTATAATCTGAAAGATTACAGAAGTACAATTCAGCAAAAGATTCTAAAATTTTCAACTCTCAATATCACACAGCCATAGGTTTCACAGTGGAAATGTATCAAATGTCAAACACAAATTCAGAAAAATGGCATGTCACTTTGAACTATGATACTAATTTTGTCAACAAAAAAGAAAATTTTTCTACTGTAGCTAAATTTATCCAGAATCTTAAATGTAATATTATTTTACATTAGCTATAATTTAGAAAAAACAATAGAACTTATTTGTCATAAGGAAAAATACCCAGTACTTACAATTATTTCAGCTGTTGTCATCTACACAACCTTTTTGTAGTCTGTATGTATATATGTGTGTTTTGAGTCTTCTACAAATTTTAGAAAGTAAAATTATATAAAGATCCTTTGTATCTTGTTATACAAATATAAAAGAAAAATATAAAGAGAAATTTTAATTGTCCACAAAGTGAAACTTAAAATAGTTCTTTTCTAAGAGTTGCATTGGTCATGGTGTCTCTTCACAGCAACAGAATAGTGGCTAAGCAACCAGTTAAACACATTTTTTAAAACAATAATTGCATGCCATACCAAACCTAAAACAATGTTACTATGAAAATATCCTCACGTTCTTATAAAATACATTAAAATATATTTATTTTTTCATACTTATTGAACCATTTTATACAATTTTTGTTTTTCTACCTAGACATTACACTAGTTCTATTACTTGGCAATCAGACACTGGAGGATTGCTGTGAGTCTGAGATTATCCTGATGCACATACTGAGTACAGGCTAACCAGGGTTACAGAGGAAGATCCTATCTCAGTTTTTCCTTCTGTAGCTGATTATCACTAACATAAAATAATCCCATGAATTTTATTTATATTTAATTTTTATATTCCTACAATTTTACAAATGTGCTCTGGCTTTTTATTGAATTACTTTTTTTGTTCATTTTGTTTTGATTTTGTTTCATTATTGATAATTGAGTTTTACATACAATATACCCCGATTTCCTCTCTGTGAACTCCTTCCAGATCTTTTCTACTTTCCCACCCACCCAAATCCATACCCTTTCTATTACTCACTCATTGGAATACAAACAGGCATCTAAAAAATAATGAAGTTAAATAAATTAAAAACAAGTATAGGACTAAACAACAACAACAAAAATAAAAAAGAGCAGAAGAAAACCACAAGAAAGGATATATGCAGAGAGACACACAGGTTCACAAATACAGAAATCCTGTGAAAAGAGAAAATGGGTAACTAATATATATATATATATAATATGTGTGTGTATTACATATATATATATATATATATACACATATATGCTTATAAGGTAATAAATAAACAAACAAACAAATAAATAAATATTTTAAAAAACTGACAAAGCATTATGAGCAATAAGCCTTCAAATATACCATTGAGTATGTTTTATTTTGGCCAACTACTGTTGAGCATGAGACCTGGATTTAAGAGGGTTTGAATACCCAGTTAGACTTGGTTGGATGAGGGCTTGTGTCCACTTCCTCTCTCAGTGCTGGAACCCCACAGGACTTACACCTGGAAAGGCTTTGTGCATGCTGCCACAGTCTCCATGAATTCATATGTTCAACAGCCTTGTTGTTTCAAGAAACCCTTGCTTCCTTTCTGTCTTCCATACCCTCTGGCTCCTCTCTGCCTTTGCTCTGTAGGGATACCTGAGACAACAGGAGGGAATTTATGGAGACATCCCATTTAGGACAGATCTTCCAAGGTTATTTGCTCTTGCATAGTATCCAGCTTTGGGTCTCAGTATCTACTACAGTAGATCTACTGGGTAGATACTTTTCTGCTGATGGCTGAGCAAGACACTGATTATGATTATAGTAGAATGTCACTAGATATTGCCAAATTCCTTTATCAGAAGGGTTGTATTTATTTTTCTTCTAGGTCCCTGGACTATTTAGTCTAAGGTTCTTGACCACCCAAGCAGTGTCTGGGATGAGTTCCATCTCATAAAGTGCTCCTCAAAGCCAATCAGATATTTGTTGGTTAGTGCCACAAGCTTTATGCCAATATTGCACTAGCACATCTTGTAGAAAAGTCACCATTGTAAATCTAAGGTTTTGTACCTGGGTTGGTATTTAACTTTCCCCTTTACTAGCATGTAGAGTAACTTCTAATTCATGAGGACTAGTCAGTAGGGGGTGACAGCTCTAAGGAGGCATCAGCTTGACTTCTCCATGTTCAATGAGTTATGTACATGTTATCTGCAATTGGGGCTTACAATTGGTGGAGAGCAACCAATAGCCTTGGCAGTAGTCTGGGTCATTTGAAGGTTCCCATGAGGCCCCTTTAGTTCCTTACCTTCCATCTCTTTCAAGTTAATGATGTTTTATCTATCTGCATTAGTTTTGTTTTCTTTTTATTAAACATTCAAATATAAGATGATTATGACTTTGTTCTTTGGTTTGGTTCATGAATTTATTAAGAAAATCATATAGTATTTTACAGTTGGTATCAGATACTTGCTTGTAGTTCTTTTAAAATGTACTCATATTGTTTTAGAAAATTCCATTTTATTTCTGTTGTAATAAGGCTATTAATCAGGACTGACTAGCAAATTTTAATGAATTGTTGGTATTTAATGATTATTTAATGATATTTCACCTTAAGTTGTTAAATACAAAAAAATATGTAAAGGGAGCTCACACATGGAAAACTTACAACTTTATGTAAAAGTGCCATGTTTTTACTTCTAAAAAGGAGTGGCATTAAATTATAATGTTGTTGTCTTTCATAAGATCCCAGAGTATTTATGGTACGTTTTGAGAGTGTGTGATTTACTTTTTATTCTCTCTAGTGACACATAATGTACTGATTATTTCTACATAAACTAAATATTTTTACTATATTCATATAATTTTATTTTATTATCTTATTGCATTGTTAGATTTGCTATTATATATGTCTGATCCTGAAATTATTATTCTTTTAATGATATTTTAACATTTTTATAAATTAACTGTACTATTTTTCCCTCCGGTTATTTTAAGGGCATGAAATGAAATGTAGTGATTGCTTCTTCTGATGCTCATTTGTGGTGGTTATTATATACTGTGAGTCCTAGCTGTAGTTTGACCTGAAGTCATCCCTTGAGGCCACTGTTTGGTAGTCCCTTATGGCACTTTTATTTTGCTTCTTCTACTATCTCAGAGCCTTATCCATCAAAGCAGCTTTCATGTTCTTTTTCTTGACTTGAGGATCCTTGGGCCATTATATTATATGGGACCTACAAATCCTAAAGATGGGAGATCCTGGGGGCAATGTCTTGACAAATTATTTTAATTGGAAAAGCTACTAATACACCCAGAATTACACAGGCAATCCCACAACTTATTTTCACAAGTAGATTTTATTCTGCTTCCAAGCACTAGGAACTTTCTCTACTGTAACAAGAAATAAAGCACTATTATAAATATCCACTGTCTGTTTCTTAGAGTTTTCAGATATTTAGTTTGTTATTAGACCATTCCTCTGTATCATATGCTGTGCTGTGTATCTCATTGGAGACTTGGAAAATGGTTAGATATAATAAGTCTTCTTTCCATGTCTCCTTGAACATCATACAACTAAACTCTTTACAAAATTAGTAGGATTGAGTTTATCTGAATCTTTGTTTCTTTCTTTCTTTCTTTTTTTCAGACAGAGTTTCTCTGTGTAGTTTCATGCCTTTCCTGGAACTCACTTTGCAGACCAGGCTGTCCTCAAATTCACAGAGATCTGCCTGGTTCTGCCTCCCGAGTGCTGCAATTAAAGGCATGTGCCACCATTTCCCAGCATATCTGAATCTTTCTATGGAGAGACAAAAATAATGAATTAAAGGATTTTTATAGAAAGTGTATACTAAAGAAAGACACCTTGGGGTATACAATCAAGAAAAAAAGCCAGACTATCTACACCCACACACATACTGTTCAGTAGGTCGTTGGAGAAGTGTTGTTTCTGTCTTTTGAGACTAAGCAGAATGAAAATGCTGAGAGCTGGACATCTTGTAAGTGTACAAGAGTATGTCAAATAACTATTTTTAGTTAACTAAAAAATTACATTTTTATTCAGTGAAACCAGTGTTTTGGATGAAGATATGCAAATGAGCTTATGTACAGATGATTTATGGCATGTAGTCAGAGCCTCAACAATATCAGGTGCTGTGCCTCCAAACCTAAGGAAAACCTGCACAGCTGGCACTAAAGAGGGAAATATGAAAGCTTAGCAGTCTTCACAGCTGCAGCAACATTTGGAGAATGAATCAGGCCTTGAGTAATTATCTTAGCATCCCCTAGTAATCATTCAATAACTCAATAAACAATCATCATTGGCTATATAATTAAAAAATAGTTATAAAACATTTCAGCCCATAACTTGGTAACTAAAGTTGGTGTTTCATGCAATTATATAATCATAGGCATAATTTTTCAATATAATTTTCTTATTATTATCATTCAGATGGTAGTTTTTCTTTGTAACATCTTTATTGACATTTTAATAATCACTAGGAAAACAAGAGACCTATGATGTCATTCAGTGCTGGTTCCCTGATAACTCTCTGGCCTTCTGTACTTATCCTTTATGAAATAATCTCAAGTGATGAGTGACTTGCAGAGCATATGGTCGAATGAGAGGCTAATGCTACACTTTTTGTGCAGTGTTTGCAACCTGAATTCTTATGTCCTCATGTATTGATTACTTAGGTAAATAGAGATAAGACATTTCAACAAATCTGAAGTGAACACTAGCCCACTCCCTAAGACAGAATTTGTGACATAAGACTAAACATAAAAATAGGCAATATATTCAAAATAATCTGTCATGCATTTGTGTGTTTATATATACACACTATGTATAATGTCAGCACTTATGCATACTGAATTCTCAACATTTCAGTTTCATGAATGTGATAAGCAAAACACTGATTTTCATGGAGAGAATATTCTTAGTATGTTTTTGACCAACTTAAAACACATTTTAAAGATGTTGGCCTTCTTATCTTCAACAGGGATTCTGAGTGCTTTCTTTTTCAAAATACCCTTTTTCAGAAATCTACTTAATTTGAATAATGTCACTTTTCAGATTTCAAATGACTAGCTCATTCAAAAATGAATTTTGAAATTAGTAAGTGTTACTGTCTAGATAAAATGAAACTATTCAAGTCAATATGCTTTCCATTTATACATAAGGAAACACATCCTAAGACATGATGTAGCCAATTTGGTACAATATACAAGATACAGAACATTATGTGACCACTCATCCTCACAGAGACTCTCTTTCCTACATAATTGGTGACTACATAGATTTAAACTAAATACATCTCCACAACTAAAATGACCAAATGCCAAAGAAGAAGCATCTTTAAGATGCTTCCATTAATTTTCTCATTAAAAATGATAATTATTTTAATTCCTATTGATGAGTTTGCTTTTAAAATTATTGACATCTTATTAAACTAATTATGATAATTATACCAGTGCATCAATTTGAGGTTTTTCTTTGTATCATGGTGAATATTGTCTGATCTAATGTCAAATGAATATCCAAGGTCCAGGCCAGGATCCAGCACTACAGGTACCATGGACACCACCTGGGAGCTTGTTGAGATATTTCAGGTTCAAGTCTGGACTTAAAACTTGAAAGTTTGCATTCCCCTAAGATCCTTAGTTAATTTAAAAATAATATTACATAAATAAATGCATACTCTACCTCTCTATCAATTTCCACTACTATGAATCTCTGGAAATCTTTTTGCTCCAACCCTGAAGCCTCTATCAGTCTGTTTAAAAGAGCTACCTGGACCCTGCTCTCTTGATAAAGAAACTGTGTATCTTAGAGACCAATAATACAATCCCACACTAGAGTCTGTAGCTGGAGATTTCTTCAGTCCCACCTGGGCCCACAGCCAAGTAAACACACAGAAACTTATATTATTTATAAACTGTATGGCCATGGCAGGCTTCTTGCTATCTAGTTCTTATATCTTAAATTAACCCATTTATATTAATCTCTAAGTTGCTATGTGGCTTCTGGCTTACCAGTATCCTTACATCTTGCTTCTCATGATGGTGGCAGCTGGCAACATTTTCTGACTCAGCCTTCTTATTCCCAGAATTCTCTGCTCTGCTTGTCCTGCCTATACTATACTTCTTGCCCTGTAACTGGCCAATCAGCATTTTATTTATCAATCAATCAGAGCAACACATTCACAGCATACAGAAAGACAATCCCAGCATTTCCCCTTTTCTTTTTTTCAAAAAGGAAGGTTTTAACTTTAACATAGTAAAATTACATTTAACAAGACAATTATTAGGCCAGAATTATGGTTATAATATCTAGAATATCTAGTCTATTTGTATTTGACAAAATTAAAGAAGATATCCTATCTATCCTTATTTGTGAGTCTAAGGTTTCATATCTAATTTATCTTTTATTATAACTAAAAATTATGACTATCTAGACTTCACCTACATCACAGACCTCAGAAGGATATAATATAACCTAAGTAAACAGGAAGAACATTGTAAACAACTTCCTAATATCTAGAATGACAGAAACAGCTGACTGCCTATAGAGTCATCCAAAGTTCCTCAGTAAAGTTGGGGCATCTGTCTTCAGCCCACAGGTCTAGAGTCTCTCAGTCACTTCTCCCTGTGTCGTGTAGAATGTTTGGCAGTTTTCTCTGTGAAGCAGGAATCTGAAGGACCATTTTGCCTTGCAAAGTTCAGGGGCCAATATCCTATGGGCCCTGCATGTTCAGTCAATACATTTTCTTAAGCAGTCCAGGCAATAACAGTTTCTTGCCCAAATGGCTATTTTTTGCCAAGAAGAAAAACTCCATATGGAGTGTCTTTAATGCCCATCTTTCTCTTTGAAGTAAATTGGTGCTACCAGGAGCACACGTGTCTCACTACCCAGATAGTCTAAGTTTTTAAAACATTTTAAGCTAGGTGGTAGTGGCACATGCCTTTAATCCCAGCACTTGGGAGGCAGAGGTAGGTAGATATTTGTGAGTTCAAGGCCAGCCTGGTCTACTGAGCAAGATCCAGGAAAGGCACAAAGCTACACGGAGAAACCCTGTCTCAAAAAAAATCAAAACTAAACAAAACAAAAAAACATTTTTAAATGCCATATTCTATAGATCTTTGAGGTGTTTGAATATTACTGACCTAATTGAATTATATCTATGTATACCTAAAAAACTTAACATGACCATAAATTTGACTATCATAGAATACTAAATATTAATCTGTGTTTTTAATTATCCATTAAAATCTAAATGAGTTACATAAGCATAATACCTCAAACAAGAGTAGAAATATATGTACAGTTTAAATTTGTATCAATAAACTAAAATCTATAGCAATGTAAAACATTTCTAAACAAGTTGTTGCTCTTTAAAAGTAGGTTCATTGTGGTGATATATTGTGTCCCCCAAAATATTATTCATCCTAATAAACTTATCTGGGGTCAGAAGACAGAAAAGCCACTAGATAGATAATAGAGCCCCGAAAATGGGAGCACACGCCTTTAATCCTATTTCTTGGGAAGCAGAGATCCATCTGGATCTCTGTGAGTTCAAAGCCACACTGGAAACAGCCAGGATTAGTGACTCATGCATTTAATCCCAGGAAGTGATGGCAGAAAGCAAAAAGGTATATAAGGCATGAAAACAAGGAACTGGCCTGGTTAAACTTTTAGGCTTTTAACAGCAGTTCAGCTGAGAATCATTCTGGATAAAGACTCAGAGACTTCCAGTCTGAGGAAACAGGATCAGCTGAGGAATTGGCAAAGTGAGGTAGCTGTGGCTGTTTCTGTTTCTCTGACCTTTCAGCGTTCACCCCAATACCTGACTCCAGGTTTGCTAAACTGTAGGCGGATCTTTGTGAGTTCGAGGCCAGCCTGGTCTATAGAGCATGATCCAGGAAAGGTGCAAAGATACACAGAGAAACCCTGTCTCAAAAAAAAAAAAAAAAAGGTTCATTTATCTACCCTTTCATCCTATTATATCTATACTATCCCGTTTTCTTTTTTAGAAAAATATTACATTTATAATCAACCTGCTTTAAATAAAAATATTGGTTGCTGCTTGCATGGATTTCCTGTTTTATTAGGTAATATTATTTCCTTCTTGGTTCTCTGAGGGAGTTGAAGATTAAATAGATATGGTTATAGTTATAATTAGTTGAAAATTAGATAGTTATAGTCATAGTTAGTTGAAGATTAGTTATTGTTATAGTTTCCTTGTTAAGAATTTCAGAAAAGAAACTCACTAAAGAGGTGTAAGTATATAAATTTGAAAGACATAGTTCTATGTTAGTAATATAAGATAGGATAGACAATAAATCAGGTACATTTTGAACTTACCAAAATGAATAGATAATGGAATATTTTCTCTGAGTTTGTAAAATGCAAATGGACTAGACATTGTTGAGGTATTTATTGCTTGTATATATTATATGTAGTTATTGTACTTATTGTATATGGTTTTTCTTATATTAGTTATAGCTTTCTTTCCTTTTTATTAGAATAAAATGGGGAAATGTGATTTTATTTGTATGTTAGTAAAAAAAGTTTGCCTGGAGGTCAGAGATCACATAGTGAGGTCACATAGTGAGTCACAAGCAGAAGTACGGCAGTGGTAGCCCATGCCCTTAATCAGATCACATGGCAGGCATAGTCTCTATGTGGTCAAGGACACAGCCAAGCGTGGTGACACGGGCCTTTAATCCCAGTACCAACCATAGAGACCTGAAGGTATACATAGACAGGCAGTGACAAGGAAGTCATATGGCTGGGCTTAGAGCCAATGAGAAAGCAGAACAGAAAGGCAATGAAAACACAGATTACACAGGAAGAAGCTGTCTCTGGGGAAGCAACAGTGGTGAGATGATAAGATAAGGTTGTCATGGCTCTTCACTAGATTTCTGATCTCTGGATATTTCCTCTGTATTTGGTTCTATGTTTTTTATTTAATAAGACTGTTTAGAAATTCAACTACAAGAGTCCACAACCATTCTTTCCTACTCCTTTCAGGCTCGATTAACTTTTATCAGAAAAGGAGTCAACTATATATAGGAAATAAACAAAAAACAATAATAACCCAAACTATATGGTTATATATGTTTATATATGCCACAACAACCTGAAGAAATCAAGGGTTGTTTTCCATCACAAAGTTTTTAAACTGTCATTTTAGAAGCATATTTATCCATCAAACATATAATCTCTGTATTGAATAAATATAATTATTTTTAAAAATAAAGAACAACAAACAGAAGTTACAGAGATGTTGCTATATTTCAAACAGTATTGGTTAATTAGACATGCTTTCTACTTCTGTCACTGACATTTTCAAAATTTGACAGGCCAGAACAGCCTGGCACCATGCTAGTTACTTTTCTATTGCTGTGATAAAACACCATTACTGATCAAGGCTGCTTATAGAAGGAAGTGCTTATTTGGGTCTTACAGTTGCAGAGGGATAGGGGTACCATCATGGAGCATGGTGTAAGCAAGTGGCATAATGCTGGAGATGCACAACTGAGAGCTTACATCCTGATCCACAAATAAAAGTCAGAGATCATAGTATTGGGAATGGCAGGAACCATCTGAAATATCAAACCAGTAGTCCTCAAACTATGGGTCATGACCCTTTGGGGGTTGAATGATCCTTTAATATGGTATACCACAAATTGCTCAGTCATTAGATCATGAAACTCTTAATGTCATGGTTGGGGGTTTGAGCCCCACATTGGATGTCAGAAGTTGTTCAAATCTTAGATGGTCTTTTAATTAAAAAAAAAAAAAAAAAAAAAAAGAAAGAGAGCCAGTTATCAGGGTGAAAGCTGAAAGATCAGAGAAGTAGAAGGGGCAGCCACTAGTTCTTACCTCTATAAAATCCTCAGCCTAAAGGGAGTGAATTCCTGTTTACTTATGCCTTATACATCTTTCTCTGCCTTGCCATATCACTTCCTGGGATTAAAGGTGTGTGTGCTTTAGTTCTAGGACTTAACGTGTGCTATCACTGTCTGGCTCTGTTTCTCTCCTATACTGGATCATTATCATCTATCCCAGTGTGACCTTGAATTCATAGAGATCCAGATCGATCTCTGCCTCCTGAGTGATAGGATTAAAAGTTACTGCCCCCACCTCTATGTCTAATCTAGTGGCTGGCTTTGACCTCTGATACTCAGGCAAGTTTATTATGGTACAAAATATATCACCACTAAAGGGATTGCCTAAGACCTTTGAAAAACACAGATATTTACATTATGATGTATAATAGTAGCAAAGTCATCAAGTAGCAATGAAAATAATTTCATGGTTGGGGTTTACAAAATGAGGAAGTGTACTAAAGGGTTGACATATTGTTAAAGTTGAGAATTACTGCCTCAAATCTAAAACCAGTAACATACTTTCTCCAACAAAGCCACACCTCCAAATTTTTCCCAAAGTGTCCAACAAACTAGGGACCATGTATGCAAATATGAGGCTAGGATTCATTCTCATTCAAAACCCCATGGCAATAAAGGCTATATTGATACAGTGTTATTTGTGTATCACTAATAATAATCAAAATATCAAATAAATTTCATTCTATATTTTTTGTGGTAAGAAAATAATCTTACTAATTTGCAAGTCATTTGAATGTCTTAAATTTGCTTAAAATTTTAACTATTTGGATCATATATTTTATCCAAATATTTCTAAGCTTCTCATTTTACTTTAGACATGATAAAATAAGTAAATAAAATTTAGAATGTGATGCATACACATCAGTAGCTTTAAATAAACTGTGAACAATAATGATATTTATGATGGCTAATACCATTACTTGGCTGGATGTCAAATTATCTAGTAGATAAGCCTTTGTGTATGGCTTGGAGAGACTACCTAGATTAGGCTAACCCCAAGTAGTGTCTGCAAATTATGATGTTCATTAGGTTAATTGAGGTGGGAAGATTCATACTGACTATAGAAGAACCTTTTCCATGCTCTAGAGTTCTAGAACAAAACCAAGAAAATGAGCCAGTTGCTAGCTCTGCTTCCTAACTGCAGGTGCATGATCAACAACTGCCTCATTCCCACTATTGGGACTTTTTCACCACAATGACTTATACCCTCAAATTGTGAACCATACTAAAGCCTTCCTTTCTTAGGTTTCTTTTTGTCCATGTTTTGTCACAGCAAGACAGGTAAATTATAGTATGTTTTATCACTTCTATATACATCTGAAACTCTAGGAATTCAAAATGTAAATCCTTGCTAATGAGCTTCTTAGACACACCAGAAAAATTTGCCACCCTGGGTTCCATGCTGTTCTGTTGTACTTGACCTAAAAGATCCTTTCCTGGCCACTGCTATCAAATTCATATGGATCCCTCTGTTGTTTCACTTGGTTAAATCAAGTCCTCAAGATTCACACAATACACAAGGGTCAGCGCATGACATCTGGGGAGCTTTTGCTTATATGTAATATGTAATATGACTTTTTAAAGTTGGCTTACATAGGAATCTATCTGGGTAGTAAAGGCCACATGTGGAGGAGAGAAAATCCTAAGATGCAGTTTTTAAAGAAGAAATAAGGAACAAGGAAATGAGGGAGAAGATGTATTTTGTGGAGACAAGGGCCAGTCAAATTTAAATATGTGTGCAGATGATGTAAAGAAATGTGCTACTTTGTAACTGAAAGTTTTAAAATTTCTGCAGTGTTACATGTTTCCCATTGAATGTTTTCCCAAATTCATGCACTAGACAGACTTAGGTTTTCTGGATATATTTAAGTTGAAGAACTGGAACATAAATTATGATAGATTTATGAGAACTATAAATTTCAATCTTGACCTTTGTGAAGCTAATGTTCTGTAGCTGGACTAGGAGGTCTGGGTTCCTTTCCAGCTCTAGCAATTCCTGGAAGATGCTCAAATCAAATGGGTCTGGCTTCTCCCCATTGGACATCAGGATCTTTGGACTTGAGCTGAACATGGCTTTGTGCTTGAGACCAAGCTTTCTTGGAAATTTCTCACATCCAGGTTGGTTGGGAAGTGTCAGGCACAGCATGAATGAAGGGTGAAAATAAGAATTATAGCAATAATGTTCTGAAGCATACTTACTTAATCTTAGTTATATATGTTAATTCATTGTATTCAAGCCTCCACTTTTCTACTTTGTAAATGTCTTTGTAATATATTTTATTTAAAAGTCATCTATGAAATATATAAGATAGATGCATTCCTTGTGTATAGGTTAGACTAGAAAATAGCAGCTAAAAAGCCTAATTCTAGCTCAGATTTGAGCTTCATGAAGCATGCATGGCGTACTGTGAACATGTTAATACAAACATTCTCTTATGCCTTTTTCTGTAGAAAATATTTTTTGCTTTACCACCACAGCTAAGACCTTCAAGATTTTTCAATGTTTGAAAAAGAATTCTTAAAGCACTTTTTGTGAGTCTAAAAACATCCTTTATGGCAATATTTTCCCGCTGCATTGAGTTTATTGCTGTAGATTTCTGGGCATGGAGCCTACTTTCGTTTTATTTTTGTTTATGTTCATCTTCTTTATTTCTGTTTTTGATGTTGAAGCTTCATAAATATATTATTACAACTGTAAAATTGGATAATAACAGTATAAAATTGATTTCCTATATTTGCACATTCCTTGGGAATCTGGTGTGGTTACTGCAATTAGTCTAATTCTTCAGACAGGAGCTGTCACCTCCTCCCTTGCCTGAAGAAAACCAGCAGGAAATACAAATCACACTCAACAGCCTGACACTAGGCTTTGGAAACACATATTTCTGCATAGAATTTATACATAACGTATTGTGTAAGAACTGGAAAAGGAAAGATTATATTTTAAACTATTCTGGCTCTCTAATAATTAAACGAAGGAAAAATCATCATCTGATGGTGGAAAAGGGCTTATAGATATCAAGCCTAGTTGGCTCTACTTTATGACCACTACATTATTAGAATGTGTACCATACTGTAAGTATTCAATACTTCCTGAGCAGATGAATCAATTCTGTCTCAAATAATTATTTCTAAAAGATTTAATAAAAATTTCATGTAAATAATTTGTTATTATCTCCAAAGCAAAAACAAGAAGCTAGAATAACTTGAAATCAGTGAGTTGTCATAAGAAAACTACACCTCAGAGAAAATAACCTCTTCACATCTATAGAGACAGGAGCATCCACAAAATTCATGAGTGAGAAATCTTTTTGAGAAAGAAAACATAGAGATGTAATTGTCAGGTATGCAAAGAAGATATTCCTGACCAATTGTTGAAAGCTGGGTGTGGAATACCCTTAAGGTGCAAGTATAAGTGAATCTCCACATTGTTGTGTGCATCACCTCTAAGAACTCTATCACAGTTTTATTTTATGTATATGAAAAAGATCTGGCAATAACAGGAAGATTAGCTCTTGTGAAATATATAGAGACTTTTTTCTATGAGAAAAAGATGTTCTGGAAGGGGCAGGGGGCATTCTTTACTAATATTTTATTTCAGAACTGTTGGGGGCAAGCATTCTACTCAGTTTTCTCTATCTTTCTTGTCTAATATAAAATACCGGAGGTTGAAAATAATGCAGTGGAAACATTTGTGAGAGACACTGGCTACAGGCACAAACCAATTAAAAGAAGTTGAAAGGGGTGATTATAGAGCAATCAATCTCTCTACACCTTCTCAACCACAGCAGCAGGGGTGCACAGTAATAGCTATTCACTCCTGCTGAGACATTTGCAAAATATAGACTGAAGAGGAATGCATGTGGAACCATAAAGTAAGGAAGCAAGAAAAATAATGTAAGGGCACTGTGGATATACATACCCTGGTACATACAGATACAACAAAGACACAAGTTGACTTCAAATTAGACTAGTGCACAGCCTCACATTACAGAAGTACTCATCTGGTGAACTGTCTCTGGTGAAGCCATGTTTGTGTTAAATACCCCACAGACTTATTGATTGGTCTAGAATGTCATGATTATGGAGTGATTGAACTTGAAGTTGAAGATCCAAATTATGTTGGGTTATTTTCAGTCTCCTAAAATCAGTTATACTGACATCTGTATGTGATCTAGTATCATTGTGACATTTAGGTAAATTTTGGGAAATGTACAAGTTAAAAGACCATTATCATCTACCAAATTTAAAGCTAGTAATGTTATAAAAGAGCACCACAACTTGATGTCTTCACAAATATATTTGTTAAGTACATTGGTTTTGTGTCGTTTTTTTTTTAATTCTATGACTGTAAAAACTCCTGTTATCTCTCCCACAGTGGAAACTGTAATTCAGACTTACCTGAATCCATGTTTCTGGGCCAGAGTCACACAAATATGGCTCAGAATAAATGTGTATTCTCATGGAACAAGACCTGTGTTTTGGGTTGGAAATTTCAGTTTTCATTTAAACTGCAGCTTTTAGCAGGAAAAAAATTACTACGTACCATAAACTTGAGGAAGAAAACAAGACAAAGCAAAGTCAGCATCAAAACCAGATTTAGGGACTAAAGAGATAGATGGCTCAGGGTTTAAGCTCTTGCAAAAGACTGAAATTCTGTTCCCAGCACCCACATAGCAGCTTACCATTGCCTTGGCTTCCTTATGGGAAATTAAATATCAGCCATAATTCATCAGATTTAATTTGTAATGTGAGCAGTATTTATATCCCCAGTAAGCAAGTCAAAATGTATAACTATAGAGTAAAAAATTAGGTGAGTCATATTTATATGCTGGGGAGATCTAAAAATCTCAACAAACAATAAAAACTATACCTCTTTTCCTCTCAACTACAATAACAATCTTGTAAGCAAAACTAACACATATAAATTAGTACATAAGAAATATGAAACATCACTTGAGATTAATATAGCCTCTATCTACCTTTAACTAAACCTCCAAATGTGGCAATCAAACATAACAATAAGGCATAAACATATTTGTAATTTTTTTATAGAACTCTTTCCAAAAATACAGCTTACTTTTTGATTCATAGAGACATACGTTGTCAACAGCCCTAATGGAATGTTCACCGTGTGCAAAGATATATACTTATGCTGGTATAGTATTGCCTTCATAACAGAAAAAGAGAACTCTCAGAGTGCTTTAAAACAATACAGTAGTGAAGAAAAAAAATCTCAAACCAATTAATCAAAAAGGTAAACCACAATACAGTCAAAGTGACAATAAAAATCTAAAATTAGAGGTCTGGAGATGAGAGATGACCTCTGAACAAGCACAAAGACCTGAGTTTGAATCTGCAGCAACCATGTAAATGAGTTAGGCATGGATAGTCAGATCCTGTTGTTCAGGAGCCAGATAGAGTAGGGTAAATGGTGGACTTGCAGTTCAATGAAAGAACCTGCTCCTAGAGAATTAGGTGGAGACTAGTTAAGAAGACACCCATGTATGTATTTCTGTTGCCACTGTATATGCATTCATGTCCATGTGTGGGCTGTATCCTCATATCATGCACACCTATAACACAGCATACATGTGCATACAATAATGTTAAAATAAAACAAAAAATACAAAGCTCTGTAATCATATGCTCACCTGAAAAGCCTCCTACATAAAATATATTTTGAAGCAAATTTAAAAAATTATCATAATCATTTTCAAACAGTACTGAAGTACTGATTTTATTTGAGGAAAAGATCAATTAATTCAGTCACATTAATTTTCATGAGACTCCAGATGTGCCAGATTCAAAGGCTTCTCTGGTGAATGTAATACATGGTCACCGCACTAACAAAGTTGTTTATTAAGAAGGATATCTGCTATTTGAAGCCAAATTTTAAAATATTTTTCAGTATACTAAAAAGTAGAATATGTCAGTGGTGTGTGTGTGTGTGTTATTTTGAATATAATAGACTCTAATTATCTTTGCTGCATATATGTATTGAGTATAAAAATAGGAAAGTGTATATATATATTCAGATGTTTTAAAGCTTTGACTATTCATTTAGAACAGTTGGAGCATGAGACATAGTAAATATTGTCATAATACACTGAAGGGATTGCAATAATGTAATGCAATTGAATTATAATTTATGTGATAATAAAACATGTGAATTTCTACATTATAAGACACAGAAGAAAAATCCAATACGTTAATTTCAACAAGTAAAGACCAAATATTTTATGTGAAAATGCATATATAAGGATACAGATACTGTACTTGGTCTGTGGAGGTAGCAATAGTACCAAAGAGAGGATTTGGCCTGAGGTACAGGGTCTGTTTTTTCCAATTAAAGATCTAAGGGATTTAATAGAGAACTAATAGCAGATTAAATTGAATGATGACTGGTGGGTGGGGTGCAAAGTGTAAGTTCATGTAGTCACCTGTACCTGAGTCATACAAATGAGATGCTGGTGTAAGTAGACAGGCAAAATTCAAAATGAATAATTCATGTGGAACACCAATGCCAAGAAAATGTCAGCTACTAGATTTTAAAATCCATCAGGCACCATGAAAAAGATATTATAGGAAGAGAGTTATGTTGTAGCCTATACAATGTACTGAAATGGAAAAAAACAATAAGGGGATTACTGGATGGCTGCTAGTTCTAACCTGGATCTGGTTTTTACTTCAAAATTATGTCCTTAAAGTAGCCACTTTTCATGAGAAGGAAGAATTGAAATACAGGCCAATGGTAAGGCTTCCTCACCTTTCTTACTCTTCCTCAAAGGCTAAAATGCCATCGCTCAATTCCCACTATATATTCCTTAGGACTTTGAAGAGTGATCCTGATATCTGCTCTAGATTTCGACATTATGAAATTATAGAAAGACAACCTCTCCAGCAGTACTTTCCAAAGGCTATGATTACAAATATAGACTAAGTCTCTACTTCAAGACTTTAAACATTGCTGTTGTTTTTAGAAAGTAATTGGTTTTTCTTTTTCTTCCCCACCACCCCCATGCTCAATGCAATCTATACTGCCTGGAAGCCAGATTTTAAATGAAACAGATGCTGCAAGTTTAAACTCTGAGCTGGTGGGAAAGTTGTTTCCTAGCAACAGAAAGTTAGGAAAACTTGAGAAGCACCGCTTTGCTCAATGTGGCTTCTCACACTTAGTTTCATGCACTCAATGGTTATTATAAAGTCCTGAGTACCAAGTGAAATCCAACTTGAGCATAGATTAAAAAGAACAAAAATCCACTGCACTGAAAACTCTAGGAAGACAAAATTATGTTTTACACAACACTTTAGAAAAACACAGAATGAAATTTGGGGAGATTTCATTGAAAGGTGATTGACTTAGGCCACAAACCTTTCTAAGAAAACACATTTTTTTGAAATTTCTAGATTTTCTGAAGCTTTAGCTAACTCTAAACAGGCAAAAAAATAGTATTTAATTCCAATGTTCAAGAATTCTGCTTTCATAAATGGCATTAGACTTCCTAAATGGGTAGAGCCACCTCATAGCCATACCTTGATTTTGGCATTATTTTGTTATAGTATCATACATTATGCAGACTCAAGAAAAATTTACTGTGAACCTGAGATAATAACTGTACACTCTTTCCATGGCTATGGCAAGATAGATCACATTCCCAACAGAATCTGAATCATTTTTTCTTATAACATTTCAGAGCATTCAGCATTAGTACAGTTCTCTTGACTTTGAAGCCAGAGATGTAGTAAACATTTGTTTTCCTTTTGCCTTGGGATAGAGCTTAAGAGAGTAAATGCACTGAGCTTTCATAAGGTTTTGCAAAGAGCCGATGGGGGAGTTCTGAACTCTACAATAAATGTCACTTCCTTCAAAGGAGAACAAATGGATGTTCTTGAAAAATCAAATCTTTAAAATAGGATCACATATGTTTCTGAACCTTAAATATTAGTAAAGCTTAAAAAGTGGTACAAAAGTACAGCCAATTTTTGTAGCAATCATACTCCATTGGTATTAGCCATTTAAAAGTGTATTTATGTTATTGACGTACCAAAAGATTCTGTGTGGTGAATCAACGATTAGCAATAAATTTGAAAGTTGAGCTAGCACATTTATGAGGAGCATGAAGACATGGATACTTATAGATATTTTCTTAATTAAAAAGATATTGTTTATTTTTGATATACTATCATAACTTTTATGGCATGTAAGTGGGTATGTATGAAAATAAAATGTCATTACTTGACCTTTAACCTCTTTTTCTTTACAGAAATAATAACAGGACTGTGGTACTTTATTAAAGTAAATTATACTACTTGGCTTATCAGTATTCCAATCAAAGTACCATGATTTATAGAATAAATGTTCTGAAATACACCTCTGAAAGCTAGAATTTTTAACTACTATAAAATAGTAGGAGAAGTGTAACATGTCTGTGGTTCTGTATCAGACATGGCTTCTGCCATATTGAGTGGGTCTTAAATCAGAAGTACGTACAGCCACTTTACTAGAACAACACACCCTCTAAATACATATAAATAGTTGTCATTATAACCACAGACAGGTGTAATTTTCACCTTTCACCAAGGAAACTTTTGGCTATGGATGGAGACCATCCATTACAAAATCCCACAGCCAATCAAAACTCATGTTGTGAAGACAAGATTCAATGGAAACAGCTTCAAAACAACTCCCATACTTAGGATTTGGGGAACATTGCAGAAGAAAGGGCAAGAAAGGCATAAAGATTGTAGCAACCAGAAGATCCTCTGATATTGTGTCTATTAGTAACGTCAGAAGCTACACGCAAAAAGTCTCATCAACATGACTGCTTAAACAGGAGCTGAACAAGGAAAAAAAAATAGACATGGCAAATTGCATGTGAAAAACTAAAGAGGCCTTATGCCTACACAAAGAACTTCAGGCAGCAAAGGAATGCTGAAAGGGGAGAGATGGCCTTCTGAACATGACAAACTCAAAGGGAAACCACAAGACCTAACTCTACACTTTAAAGGAGTACAGACATCTGGGGAAAAGCAGCAACAGGAGAAGTGGATTTCCTTAGGGAAGAGCATATCAACCAGTTGTCAAGTACCAAATAGTCAACCCTGAAAACATATGTACAAGTAACATGACATGGCCTGAACAGATTATATTTATAAATATATATGATTTAATAAAAATTGGTGAGAAAAGAGGCTATGAACTTGAAAAAGAGCAAGAGTTTGGACAGAATAGGGAGGGAGAAATTAAATAATTAAATAATAATCTCACAAATTAAAAAAAAAAACAAAAAGACATTTAGGGATATGGGAAGCTTTTTTGGAAAATAAAAATCTAAATGTAAAGCTCACTTAAATAAAAAATAAATTATTTTTGTTTGGGTAACTAACCACTATACTAAAAATAACAAAGTTTATTTTATTTTTGTTCAAATATAATATCTCCAAAATATCAGGAACACTGCACTACATCTGTCACATTTGTATTCTGATCTAAGGGAAATGTTAAAGAAATGGCCTAAGTTTGGCCGAGAGCTCACTGTAACTGTCCTATGAGAAATGTCTCAGGAAAAAGATATAATTCTAGGCAGAGGTTTGAATTTCCAATGACAGGAGTGGTCAACTCTGCTGTCAGTCACCCTGGGAGGACTTGGAGATTCAGAGACTAAGTAAGATGAGGGGGTGAAGACCTGCCACTGAGGAGACTTTCCTTTGCTTAGCCTAGAGCTCAAGAAGTTGCAGTGAGGGTTTCTCTGCCTCTATGAAAACAGATGCCTTCTTCAGAGCTTTGAAGTATGACAAACACAATACCAAAACCTCCATAAAAACAGTTTATATACTATAGAGTTTAAAATCAATTTGGGAACTAAAAGGGACACCAAAACTATCTTCATATTATACACCCTTTCCATTTTACAAAATTAACCTTTTCAAATAAAGTTTAATTCTAATCCATATCTTAAAAGAACACAAATTTAGGAAGATATGCATGGGAGGGTTTGAGGAAAGCGTGAGGGGAGAGAAATAGGCAAGGAAAGTGATGTAACTCGATTTCAATGGAAAACATATTAAAGTTTAAAAATGTGCCAGGCGGTGGTAGCACACACCTATAATCCCAGCACCCAGGAGGAAGAGGCAGGCGGATCTCTGTGGGTTTGAGGCCAGGAAAGGTGCAAAGCTACACAGAGAAACCCTGTTTCGAAAAACAAAACAACAACAACAAAAAACCAACAAAATAAAAATGTGAGTGTGAGAGAGAGTAAAAGGAAAAATAAATTTTCTATAATAGCTGAAAATATTTGTGAATTTTATGCATAAGATTTTAGTATACAAGCAAATTAAAAGAGTAAAGAATATGCAATTTTTTAATCTTAACAGAATTGGGCGATTTTCACTTTGTTCCATCATGCATTAATGATATTGGATTTGTATGTCCACTTAAATCAATAAGAGAGTTGGATAAAAATATGAGGGAAGCAGCTATGGTCCATTCAGCAATGTAAATTTAGGATCCCTGAGAGAATGACAGTATTCTCTAGAAAAGTTCTAGAACAACTTCTTTCAATCTAAGAAAATATTGATTTGTTGAAATGGATTATCCTTTTTGAGACAATCCTGTGCATCAGAGGGTACTTAACAGCAGTGTGAACCTCCAACACAGCAGCACTACACAAATTG
The DNA here is from genome assembly GCF_903995425.1 of Onychomys torridus. NCBI lineage: Eukaryota > Metazoa > Chordata > Mammalia > Rodentia > Cricetidae > Onychomys > Onychomys torridus. The sequence continues at coordinate 11,723,868 of NC_050463.1, forward strand.
TAACAATCTAAATTGTCGCCAAGCACAACACATGTCTGTTAGGTGACCAAATAGTTCCAAGTTGGACAACACTGGTCTAGAAGTTGTTCCTATCCTATAACATAAAAAACACAAACCAGGACAGAAGAGATGGCTCTTTGCTTCAGAGCACCAGAGGACCCAAGTTAGGTCTCTAGAACCCATGTTGGGCAACTAACAACTATCTTTAACTCCTCCAGCTCCAGATCTGACATTCTTTTCTGTAACACATATGGAATGCACACATAGAGAAAGGAAGAAGGGGAAGGAGATGGAGGGAGAGGGAAAGATGAGGACAGTGAGAGAACCTGTGTGTGTGGCAGTGTATAGGGGATGTCAGCAATTAAGAAACCAAAGGAACTCACAGAAGACTTGGGTTCAATTCCGAGGATCCACATGGTTGCTAACAATCATCAGCAAGTCCAGTTTCAGAGTCCAAATGTCCTCTATGGACACTATATGCATGTGGTACTCATACATATGTGCAAGTAGAATACGCATACAGCATACACACAAAATAAAATATCAAAAAAATTAAAAGCAAGTAAACACATGAATTAATAAATGATAAGATCAGATTCAAGGAATCATGTTAGCTCCAGAATATAGAGATTAAATGCTGAAAATGTCAGCTTGACAAGAATTGTTACACAATTCTTACACAACTTAATGAAAAGTTTCCTAGTACATGTACAAAAGCAAATGCTTATGAAAGGAAAGAACCACTGGACATGAGTAAGGGCAAGAACAGGGTCTAGCAAATATGGGTACACCTTCCCTTTACACTGGATTTAAAGTGAAACATATTGCTAATTGCATTTGGTCTAACTGGAGTGATTAAATGCCAAATCTATTGACAGATATCAAGTTAGATAAAATCAGGTAAGTCAAGTAAACACTGAGTAAAGAGCTAAACTGGTATATTCCTACTAAACAAAAATGGGTTTTCAGGCTAGGAATACTTCTAGGAACCAAAGCGAAATGGACATTTTAAGGACAGTAAGGTAAAATCAAGAAGGGGGTACTCTAAAATGAGCATGTATGAAACAAAAATGCTTCAAATGCACCAGGGCAAGAAAACTGCTGCAATAAGAAAGAGATAAATATGCAAGCATCTTTGGAAATAGTTGGAAATTTCCTTAGTCATTGTCAAAACATGTGGTGAAAAAGAAAAGATTAGGCTACAAAACTTTCCTATCAACAGTGATTAAATGTGATAATATCAGATCTGACAATATAAAAGGAATAAAACACATCCGAGAATAATTGTGATTAGAAAATAAACTGATGTATTTCATGATACTAACAAATAGTGAAAAGGAGTAGTAAAATATGATTGTTTTATATACTTGAGAACCAGAAGGAGAGTTTCACAAAACTCAGACTAGCAAAGTGTAGAAAAGTTTTTAGTGAGCTAAGACTGGGCAAGCACTCCCCCAACATATAGAATAATTATTAAAAACCTGTAGCACCCTACTTAATGCTAAAGGTTTAGTATTCTACCTCAATAATGATTAGAAGATAAAATTATCATTTTCATCAGTTATATTCACTATTTTAACCCAGTCCTTTTAAAAACAAGTTCATTATGAAAAAGAAGGGAGGAAGACAAGAGAAGGGTAGTACAGGGGGATAAAAGAAAAGTAACCACCAGTCTAAATAGCAGAACTGAGACTTCAAAATATATGTATCTCTATAACACAGTGCCAACTTTGGCAAAAATTGTCAATGTAAACTTCAGAACTTTGAAAACTAACTAAAAACGGGGCATTATTTATTCAATAAATATATATCTTGGAAATAATAATGATTATCTTGGTCTTTAAAGTTGTGTGGTCTCATCTGCCTCTGTCATTGCATATATCTGAAGGCTAAAAACATTTAGTAGTTTATTGACCACAAATAGAAGCATAATGGGATATTAAATCCCTTCAAAACCACATTCATAGAGAACAGGACTAATCTAACTCTCTAGAGAATCTTTGTCATTGTTCATTTGCAGCCTTTAAGAAATATGTAGGAAAATATTTCTGTAAATATTAATGATATTTTATTTGTAGTTAAGTCATAGCTTTATAATGAAAGAGCTGAGCTATATTGAATCTCAGGATACAGAGTAATATTATACATCTAAAGGTATCACAAGCTAGCTACAGACATGTGACTCTTCTGTTCCTTAGGTGAAATTACTTTAAATATTTAAATCTTACAGAGGAAAAGATAATTGCATCTACATCATTTTTAATCTTTAGTTAGTCTTGAGAATGTAGATGGACATGAAGTAAGGGTTGACTAGAGAATCTGAGGTGATTCAACATATATTATAAAAAGGAATTTAGCCTTCTGAGGATATGAGACAGTGAATGGAAGTCTGTTTGATTGGATAAGGACAGCTTTGATGGCTTTGAAAAAGAAATCTCCTTCCTAATGTAAGAGATTGGTTACTCTGATTCTTCTCTTTGTTCCTTTTTGTTTATAGCTAGAATTTTCTCCACCACATGATCCAATGTTCCTGCATATATTGTAAGCAGTAGCAATTACAGACATTTTCCAATCCCCATCAAGTGAATATCAGCCTTTCCACAAAGTTCATCTCAAAAGAAACTTTCCCTGGTTCAACTTTAAGACCACTGCTATACAGTTCCAGCCACATAGGAGATGCTCAGAAACTTTGCATTGAATTTTTTATCTTATTTTTTAATTGAAAATAGATTCTTTTCTTATATAATACATGCCAAGCACAATTTCCCCTCCCTCTACTCCTCCTAATTTTCCTCACCTCCCTTCTCCCCTAGAACCACTCTCCTTCAGTTTTCTCTTCATAAAACAAAAGCTGGTCTCTAAGAGACAACAGCCAGACATGACAATACAAGATACAATGTGACAAGGCACAAGCCCTCATATGGAGGGTGGTCAGGGCAGTGCAAAAGCAGGAAAAGAGTCTCAAGCAAGAGTAGGTTACAGAGTCAGAGATACACCAGCTCCCACTGTTAGGAGCCCCACAAAAACACTAAAGCTAACAGCCATAACATGTATACAGAGGACCTGGTATAAACCCATGAAGGGTCCATGTTTGCTGCTTCAGTCTCTGTGAGCACATGTGGGCCCTTCTTAGTTGATTTGGTGGGTGGGTCATATTCTCCTGGTGTCCTCCATCCCTTCTGACTCCCATTGTTTTTTCTCCTCCTTTTCTACTGGGTTCCATGATCTCTGATGGGAGTGAACCAATGGTATTTTTTACTTGGTGGAATAAGGATGTATTCAGAAGAATAAATTGACAATGAATAAAATGTCATTTTTAATGAGTAACGATTAAAACATCACTTCAAATATTAGATTCACCTAAGTAAATATTAATAAGTTCTAGTCTGTTGTGCATTTTATGGTGAGTCTAAGTTATCAGTTTCTCCTATTATAATTTATGTTTCTGTGGTGATTTGATTCTCTCAGAAGATTTTATGCTCATGAGTCATACAGAAGATATGAGTAAAAATATATCTTAATTAAAAAATATTGAATGTATCATCTATGTAATCACAATTATAACTAGTTGTATTAGCTATGAAGAATTTATACTGATCCTATCTTCAATTGATATAATTATGATACAGCAGCAACAGCTGAAAATAACGTCTCTTAAATCATGACATTAAATAAAAAAAATCTTCATTGAGTATAATTTAGTGTACAATCATTAAACTCGTGACCTACAGATTGTCATCAAATTGAACTGATGTTTTACCAATTCTCTTCTTTTTGTGTTTTACTTTCAGTTAAGGAGTCAAGCATCTATTACTTATGGGTGTGAATATGTGATATAAAATTAGCCTTGCTTCAACCTTGGAGCGATCAGGAATACAGGAAACATACCTAAACATAATAAAGGCAATCTACAGCAAGCCAACAGCCAACATCAAATTAAATGGAGAGAAACTCAAAGCAATACCACTAAAATCAGGAACAAGGCAAGGCTGTCCCCTCTCCCCACATTTTTCAATATAGTAATTGAAGTTCTAGCCAGAGATATAAGACAACATAAAGAGATTAAGGGGATACAAATTGGAAAGGAAGAAGTCAAGCTCTCCCTATTTGCAGATGACATGTTAGTATACATGAGTGACCCCAAAAATCCAACCAAGGAACTGATACAGCTAATAAAAACCTTCAGCAACATTGCAGGATACAAGATCAACTCAAAAAAATCAGTAGCCCTCCTATATACAGTAGACAAACAGGCTGAGAAGGAAATCAGAGATACATCACCCTTTACAATAGCCACAAATGATATAAAATATCTTGGGGTTATGCTAACTAAGCATGTGAAGGACCTATATGACAAGAACTTTAAGTCCCTGAAAAAAGAAATTAAAGAAGATGTCAGAAAATGGAAAGATCTCCCATGCTCATCAATAGGCAGGATTAACATAGTAAATATGCCGATCTTACCAAAAGCAATCTACAGATTCAACACAATTCCCATCAAATTACCAACACAATTCTTCACAGATCTGGAAAGAATAAGACTCAACTTCATATGGAAAAACAAAAAACCCAGGATAGCCAAAAGAATCCTGTACAATAAAACAACCTCTAGAGGCATCACAATCCCTGACCTCAAGCTCTACGATAGAGCTACTGTAATAAAAACTGCTTGGTACTGGCATAAAAACTAACATGTGGACCAATGGAATCAAATTGAAGACCCTGACCGCACACCTATGAACATATAATATTTGACAAAGAAGCCAAAAATGTACAATGGAAAAAAGAAAGCATCTTCAACAAATGGTGCTGGCATAAATGGATGTCAATGTGTAGAAGACTGCAAATAGATCCATATCTGTCACTGTGCACAAAAGTTAAATCCAAGTGGATCAAAGACCTCAACATAAATCCAGCTACTCTGAACCTGATAGTAGAGAAAGTAGGAAGTACTCTTGAACACATTGGCACCGGAGATCACTTTCTAAATAAAACACCAGTAGCATAGACACTGAGAGAAACAGTCAATCAATGGGACCTGTTGAAACTGAGAAGCTTCTGTAGAGCGAAGGACATGGTCAACAAAACAAAGCGACAGCCTACAGAATGGAAAAAGGTCTTCACCAACCCCACATCTGACAGAGGGCTGATATCCAGAATATATAAAGAACTCAAGAAATTAGACATCAAAATGCCCAACAATCCAATTAAGAAATGGGCTATAGAACTAAACAGAGAATTCTCCACAGAGGAAGTTCAAATGGCTGAAGGACATCTAAGGAATTGCTCAACATCCCTAATTATCTGGGAAATGAAAATCAAGACTCTGAGATAACACCTTACACCTGACAGAATGGCTAAGATCAAAAACACAGAAGACAGCTTATGCTGGAAAGGATGTGGAGCAAGGGGAACTCTCCTCCACTGCTGGTGGGAATGCAAGCTTGTACAGCCACTTTGGAAATCAATATGGCACTTCCTTAGAAAATTGGGAATCCATCTCCCCCAAGAGCCAGCAATAGCACTCTTGGGCATATACCCAAGGAATGCTCAATCATACCACAAGGGCATTTTCTCAACTATGTTTGTATCAGCTTTGTTTGTAATAGCCAGAACCTGGAAACAACCTAGATGCCCTTCAACTGAAGAATGGATAAAGAAAATGTGGTACATATACACAATGGAGTACTACTCAGCAGAGAAAAACAATGACATCATAAGTTTTGCAGGCAAATGGATGGATCTACAACAAAATCATCCTGAGTGAGGTAACCCAGACTCAGAAGGACAAACACGGTATGTACTCACTCATAGGAGGATACTAGATGTAAAACAAAGATGACTAGACTGCTACACAACTCCAGGGAGGCTACCTAGAAAAATGGGACCCTAGGAAAGACCCAAGGATCACTCAATGACAGAGAAATGGATGAGATCTACATGAACAACCTAGACAACAGTGGGAGTAATGAAGGGCAATATTTGAGGGAAAGAAAGCTTAGAGGAACAGGAGATCCTAGCTGGATCAAGAACAGAAAGGGAGAATGAGGAATAACAGACCATGATAAATGAAGACCACATGAGAACAGGAATAGGCAGAGTACTGGAGAGGTCCCCACAAATCCACAATGATACATCCTCTGTAGACTGCTGACAGTGGTCAAGAGAATGCCTGATCTGACCTAGTCCTGTGATCAGATGGCTAAATACCCTAACGGTCGTGCTGGAACTCTTGTCCAATAACTGAAGGAAGTGGATGCAGAGATCCTCAGCCAGGCCCCAGGTGGAGCTCCAGGTGTCGAGAAAGAGGAGGGTCTGCAAGAGCGTGAATTGTTGAATCCAAGATTGAAAAAAGCACAGGGACAAATAGCCAAATGAATGGAAGCACATGAATTATGAACCAAAGGCTGTGGAGCCCCCAGCTGGATCAGGTCCTCTGGAGAAGTGAGACAATTGAATAGCTTGATCTGCTTGGGAGGCACCCAGTCTGTGGGACCAGGATCTGTCCTTAGTGCATGAGCTGGCTGTTTGAAACCTTGGGCTTACACAGGGACACTTTGCTCAGTGTGGAAGGAGTTGACAGGACCTGCCTGTACTGAATCCACCTGGTTTAAATGAATCCCCAGGGGTGCCTTGATCCTGGAGGACATGGGAATGGGGGGGGGAAGGTGAGAGTGGGGGACAGGGGGAGGACAGGGGAACCCATGGCTGATGTATAAAATTTAAAACACATAATAATAAAGAAAAAATTCCCCCCCCCAAAAAAAATAATTTCACTCCCAGTATCAGTTCCCTGTCTTGCCAAACTTTCATCAGAAGTAGAGAAGCAGTTCATCATCCTTAGATTATAAACTACTTACAATATAATCAGTTTGATTTTCATGTAGCAAGAGTAGGGCTCTTCTCCTAAAGTGAGGTAATATGAAAGAGTATTGAAGGGGCATACATTTAAATATAGTTTTTTTGCCAAGTAGGTGGCTTCACTTTCATCCGTCTTTTTGATACCACTAAGTAATTTTTAAACCTGAACCCTAGCCATTAGGGTAAAGAAATGCAGGAAATCATAATTTAAAAATAAAATTTCAAGTCATATTGCTGCTAGCATCGTTTCTTATATAAGGAATCAATATGTAACCTTCCTAAGGCGAGCAGAGGCAAGGAAATCATTTCTTCACCCATTGCTCATATGTCTTGTAAATTAATAAAAAGGGGAAGGATTTAAGAGTACTGAACCATGGAATGCTGTGATAACCTTCAAGAACAGATGTTTCACTATTATTGTGTTGATACCAATAAGGAAAATCTTGTTATAGTAAGAAAAATTCTGGAGGACACTACTGTAGCATCAGTAAGACTTTTTTTCCTTAAGGCAGTATTTACTCTAAAGCAGAGTATTCAATGATGTAATATAAAATTGATCATTAGTCACACAATGCATGATGTTTAAAAATTAAATCACAAGTTACAAATATATAGAAAGCTTGGAATGTAAATTATCAAACAATCATATTAGAAATTTGGAAGATTTTTTTTTAATATAGAAACCTAAAAGGCTAAATGTAAAAGATGAAGTACACCAGGGAGGTGGTCTTGAGCCAGAGCATGACTAATCAAGGAAGCAGATACTCATTTGCAAAAGGAGTTTGAGCTTGGATAGCAGTCCCAGCTAAAGGCAGTGAGCTAATGTGTAGACTATTGACTTTGAAGACAAAGCCAGTCAAGGTTGTGGCTTCTGCTCTGAACATCCTTAAACCTTCCTTGATGCCTGGCCAAAGCAGATCTTGGTGTAAAGCATATTTGGTAAGCAAACAGATAAAGATTAGTCAGAGCCTGAAGCAGGGTTGACAAACAGATCAAACACTTTGCATTATAATTTAGTGTTACCAATTGTTTGATTTTTGGCAGTCTTTCATTTAAGAAAAGTTTACAAGCTCTAAGGGAATGAAAGAATAAAATTATAATTTGAGCTGAGTGTTCTAGTTTATCACACTTAGAAACTGAACAGATGCTGTTACCTGCCTTGTAGATATTTGGAAAATGCTTTCTCTCCCTTCCTTCCTTTCTCCCCTCCTTCCGAACTTCCATTCTCCATTCTTTCCATAGTAGTTTATATGAAGTCTCCATCCAGAGGAGGGTGTTGTGCCTTAATTCTGTCATGGGCATCTTTGAATATCTAGTAGGGGACTTCATTAAAAGGGAAAACAGGGATGATGAGGGTCTGCCCAAGGATTCTTCATGCACAGGTGAGAAGACAATGTGAGGGACATCCAAGGAATTCCTGAGACCCAAAACATACCCACTGCGTTACAGTGAAGGCCAATGCTTATGATAATACAGTAATATGTGGAAATTTCTTTTTTTTTTCAGAAATCTTTGAAAAATATCATGAAATATACAAAGGGACATTTAATCCCTCTGGAGAATCACTGGTGAAGGAGGAAGAAAAGCAGTAGAAAGCTGCAACAGACGTTTGATTCAGTCACACTGGAGACACTCACCCTTTCTGTTTGATGCAGAACAAGAAGGGAAAGAAAGAAGACAATTTACAACATAGCATTATCCCACAGTGAATAACATGCACTTTAGTGTTGTTTCTTAATTTGCTTTCCATAAAGCATTATGTTATTTTATAATGCCTTGACTAATACATCAAAACCAATAAAACACATTTCTTAATTTGTAGCCTACATATGACCATACAACATGATTTATCTGGATATAAGTGTTACTGTCTGTCTCTCCATTCACTTTAAAATATGGCTCAGTTCAGAAAATAAGATTTAAGGCCACCTATCTGTGTCCCATCTGAATTTTATCCTATACTAGCTAAACCACAATGGATGTGTTTCCCAGAACAGAGATCTGGATCCTATACAAATGTGCTTTTTTTTTTTTTTTTTTTCTGTAAAGACAGAACTTTGAACTCATGGCTGTCTAAATGTAAAATCCATGTCAGTATTATTACAAAACAGTTTGTAAGAAAGAGATTTATGTTGGTACTGAATTTTAAATCTGTTGGATAGATTGTTTAAAACACTATTTCCACTTATATTCTCAAGTAGTAATCTAAAAGCCTCATATGAAATTTGATGTATTTGGACTAGCGATTAAAAATGTCTCACATGAATTGAAAAACCACGTGCATAGTTTATTCTTATAAATTTTCTTTTATAAATCATAGAGTTTGAACATAAAGAAAAACAAGTTATTATACAAATTCTGCATTGTGTTTTCTGTGTGTGCCTAAGAAAACAAAAGAGCAGGCTGGAACTGTTGGCCATGTGATATTCTTTACAACATGATTTCCTTAGTTATTGAAGAAAATGAGTGTGGAGCTCTGGAGGGCTCTGTCATTAAAATCCTTTTCTTGTACATAAGAGAACTGGAGTTTAGATCCACAGGACCCACAGAAACATGCAGCCTCTAAAGGGAGAGACAGGTGATTCCTCAGAGCAAGACATCGATGAGACAACCTGTATATCAAGGGGCATGGGATTTGACTGAGAGGCCCTGCTTCTGTGAGTAAAGTAAAGAGCCATGGTTGTGGAGGATGGTTCTTGAGATCAACCATCAGCCTAGTTCTCTGGAGACTAAAAACAAAACTTCAAAGACAGGGTTATGTTCTGTCTCCATAAACATTTTGAATACAACCCTGGCCCTTTATAATTAACTTTCTCTTGCCTAAATAACCTATGCTTCCTAGTTTTGTTTCTTCATCTTTTCCTAGTCCTTGACATTATCCTAAATTTATAGAGTTTCTTAACTCAGTAGAAAAGTAGAGCTAATTATCACAGTATGGCAGATGGTCTGCTCAAACAATATGTAACCCTAACTGTGTTAATATCTTTTTATCCTAGACAGGCCAACATAATGCCACTTCCTTCTACGTTTTTACTCTGAGGCATAACCTCAGGGATGTTTAATGAGACATAATACCAGTTGCAGAGGACCACCCTTGCCTTAACTATGGGACAAAGTGAAGAACTCATGACTCTCCCTGTCATGCCATCCAACAAGGGGCATGAGATGCATCCAGAGATAGGCTCTACCAGACAGACTGAAGAACACATTATTTACTGAGCCTGGTACATTTGTAGGTGACCAGTTGAGGAAAATACATCGGAAAATAATAAAAGAAAAGAAAGCAAAAACATTTATAGGCATCCTAAGTGAATAAATCCATAAACAAAGAAACATTTAATATTAAATAATAGATGAGCCCACAGATATATCCTTGCTTTATGCCACTGTGTGGAAGTCTGATATTATTTGTACTAAGCAATATATCCTTAAAAGCAGATGCTAACTTGTGTGTGTATGTGTGTGTGTGCACATAGATATATGTTGCTTGTATGCATGTGTGTTTATGTGTGTGTGTGTATTTATGTGACTGTATGTGTGTGTGTCTCTATATGTGTTTGGGATATGTTTCTGTGTGTGTGTGTGTGTGTGTGTCTGTATGTGTGTGTGTCTCTATATGTTTGGGATATGTTTCTGTGTGTGTGTGTGTGTGTGTGTGTGTCTTTATGTGTGTGTGTGTATATACCTGTGTATGTGTGTGTGTGTATATGTATGTGTGTCTATGTGTGTATTTATGTGAGCTATACCATGTTAAAGACAAAAAGCAAGATGCATGCATACCTGGAATGAATGATGTTTTTGAAGTGAAAGCAACAATTATTTTTTTTTAAAAAATGGGACTCAAATTGATAAATTATGAGTGGAAAAAAACTTTGAACATCTAAAATCTGTTAATATAAACATCTAATAATGGAGAGAAAAGACAATCAAAGTCCCTAAGAACTGCTGAGAACAAATTAAACTCTTGGAATATGAAATGAAAATTTAATTTCCCATAGATAAAAATATGCACTAAGAAAACCATTTGTTTAAATAATAAATAAAATTATAAATTCCAGAGGAAGAATGGAAAGTCAGAGGAAAAGCAATTACTGTATTAACATTTTACTATTTAATACCTTATACAATACATTCTTTTTTTTTACATTCTTAAATAATTTTATTTTTAAATGTCTGGGCTTCCATGGTACATACTCAGTTTTTCAGATGAAATCTGATTTTGCAATGCGGTCTTACTTGAGCATTAAAATAGCAACATAAATAATAAAATTATAGTTTTTTAACTGTGGTAATTTAATAACTCTAGAAATTAAACAAATACTCTTAGTTAAAGGGAAATAAAGTTGATTTTATAGCAAAGGGTATGTGTAATCAAATGGAAGCAATAACCTGAGAACAAAAAAACAAAATAAAATAAAAACTTAACATCATTGAATAAATTATAGATCAGAAAACTAATTGTTTATGTAGATTTTTCTTTTCATCATTCAGTATTCTAAGGCAATTTCAGTTACTAATTTCAAACCAGAAAGGTTAATCTGAGACCAGAAACCACACATTGACAGTGCTTGCAGAACAGCCTATATAAACAGTGGTCTATTTCCTAAAGAAAAACTTCAGAATTCAGGGGGAAAAAGAAATCTGTACAAACTTACCTTTAGAAAGGACACATTATTGTACAGAAACACTAACTCAAAATAGTTAAATAGGACTAATGTTTAGGAAATAAAATATGTTTAAGGACAATTTAAATAAAATAATACAATCTAAAAAAGTACTATATTTTATGATATAAAGAATTACTTGTTGAAGTAAGAAAACAGTAGGAAAACATTCTGCCCCTCTATTCAAGAATAATAAAAATATTTAAATTCTAAGTAAAAAATTAACAAAATTGTAGTCAATATAAAATAAATATAGTTAAATATATGATTATTTAAAATATAATCACACACAAAAAATGTATGATAGTTACACTAGAAAATGTATAGATACATATATTGATAAACACTCACACATGCCTGAAATTTTATAATTAAGCAAAAATTTTACAATTAGGAGTAAAAACTTCTGAGAACCATGTTGACCAAAGTTCAGGTTGGAGTGGAAACACAGATCTTCATTTCATGCTGTATTTTAAGTTATTCTCCTATGTAGTGATGGATTTGGAAGTACAATGACTTCCTCTACTCTGAAACTGACACAAAGGTTTAATTTATAATAATTTTAATATACAGTGTACCTTAACTATAATTTAACGATAGGAAGTCACCCACAGACTAGAAAGATATTTAACTGACCCAAAGTCTTAAGAAATTAACATAATCATGAGACTACTCAAAAAGACAAAGTTGGAAACCAAAATTCAGTACATCTAAATGACAATTCCTACCTTGTAACACTGAATTTATAAAGAAGAAATAATTTAAGTACTTATGCAATTTTCATATATACTAATTATAAGTTGCCTTAAATTCCATATGACAAAAATATTAGGATTAGTTTAGAAATAGACTCTACCTTATTCAAATCTCACATATTGAAAAAATAATGCAAAATAAATGTAATATAACATGTTGCTGTAAAATACATGTCTTCTAACTGTGAATCATGAATTCTGTTGTGAAAGTGCTTACATCCCAAGAACTCAAATAAAAAGCAACTAGCACATGATACTTTGCTTCCAATGAGTGATCACTTGCTTGTCATGTGTAGCCTAGGTACCTTTGAGTATGACATGTAACATTAGTGTCAAGTAGACCTGACCAGTAAAGCATAGTTTTTCAATTAGGTTTATTTGTTCAGTCCTTAATACTTCTTGGTGATGTTTATTATTAATTTAAAGATTATTTGACAACTTATAATTTTTCTGAATTGTTCTTCTTTTCAATAAAAGTTACTGGCATTTTCAGCAGCTGCAAAAGTTTAGATGAAAATAGGAGTATTCACATGTTTAAAGATTTATTTTTTAAATTCTATATATGTGGGTATGTGCATGTGATTGCAGGTGTTCTCAGAATTCAGAAGAGGGGAGTAGATGCCCTGGAGCTGGAGTTACAGAAAGTTATGAACCTCCAGATGTCGATATGAGGAACAAAATGCAGGTCCTCTGGAAGAATAAGTGCTCTTAACTGTCAAGTTATCTCTCTAGCTCCCAAGATGATTATATTTAAAAGGAATGTACCATTTACTTACTATCTTTGTTTGACACATTTGTTCAGACTGAGTTTTATTTATCTTGAGCCATTTCTACATGTTCATTATGCTGCTAATAGTTTTCCTTGGCTCTCTGTTGAAGAAGTAGGAAAGTGAATGCCCAGGGGAATATTAGCCCTGTAAGCTCCACCAGGGCTAGAAACTCTGGAATAAAACAGCTTTCTTATAAATTGTAGTACTTCTCTCATACCAAGACAATGACAATTTATTAACAGTGGTTTCTTTCCTTATTAAAATATTTACATTTAATTACAATGAGGTGTCCTCATATACAAAATACTTCATTAGGTAATGCAGGAATGAAGGAACATAAAGTAAATGGATATTTTAAATGTAGAAATGTTTTCCTGTGGTTTGGCTGTACTCTTATGTTCCTATGATATAAACAATATGCCAAATCTCTCTCTCTCTCTCTCTCTCTCTCTCTCTCTCTCTCTCTCTCTCTCTCTTAGACAGGGTTTCTCTGTGTAGTTTTGGTGCCCGTCCTGGATCTCGCTCTGTAGACCAGGCATCCTGAAACTCACAGAGATCTATCCAACTGGCTCTGCCTCCCAAGTGCTAGGATTAAAGGTGTGTGCCACCACCGCCTGGCCAATGTGCCACATCTTTAACCAGGTTCCAAATGATACACCCAAAGACTTGAACTTGAGAAGAAACACTCAGCTCAATCCACCCCAGTTCACACTTTGAAACCAAATTGCTTTGATTTCCCATATGCTTTTGTGTTAGAAATGTGATTGAAGTCCTATCCAAGATCAAAAGTTTGCTCAGGTCTTCCCAGGAAATGTGATACAATTGATGGGTAGTTTGAATTAACAATGTTATGTCAATCATGCTAAAAATGGTTTGTGCTAAATGCTGTATGTACTAACCTATAATAAAGATGAATACATTCTAGAAAAATAATTACTTAACTAAAGTATTGAAAGTTTATTATGAACTTGTACTGACTTGACACAGCAGATAAATATTTACAAAAAAGTTATTTGATTTCTATAAGATATGAAATGACTAAGGACAGAACACATGTTATATCATTCTGAATATATGAGCTCAATATCGCTCAGGTGGATTTTCTAATATTCCATTTTCCTACCTATCCTGGCAATAGTATTCCAAAACTTCCATGTCTAATAATCTACTTTATTTCTACTACATGTTGTAAAGATCACAAATAGTGCCTATAATGCTATTAAGATTCAGAATGTTTATGGGGATGAACAAAAAGATCTTTCAAAGACACACTGTTATTCTTAGGGCTTCTAATTTTTCTTTAATTTATAATCTTCATGGAAAACACTGAAAGGTTTGTTATTTAAACCTGTAAGTCACTAGATATAAAAAGAAATTATAGTTAATATCATCTAAAAAATTTAACAAAAATGTAAGGTAATATTGTCTTATACTCACCAAATTCTAGGCAGTAGGTAACCACTGAGTTCAAGGTTCAGAGAACTGAGATCTAAGATTTGATCAACCTTTATCAGCTTCATGATGTAGAAAAAATAGATAGTATCTTGACACTCATTTTTTCTGTAAAATTTGACTAATAATTATTTGTCTTAAATCTATGGTTGAGATAATGCATAAGATTAAGAATTGTTCCCCTGATAGCAAGTGAATAAGAAATAGATTCTTAAACAGTATCAATACATATTATTTCTAAGACATAATATCGTAACATGAGAAAGTATGACAATATGCATGTGATGTGGGTTTTATTTGTGTTAAAGTGATTGTCTGACTTGTTCAAGGTGACACAACACCGTAGTTATAAGAAATAATTCCTTTTGACTTTGAATTTTGTTGGCTAGGTTTTGCTGAGACAGAGACTTTATCAATGTAAATGGAAATGAACATCATATAAGAGGCATTGATATTGCACATCCGAAGAAAGGTGACTGCATGTGGCAATCAGTCAGACCTAAAATAACATAGTATATCTATTCTAGATGGAGTTTAAAGTCTCTTAGAGCAAATAGCAATGTTATAAATCTGAGTAAGGAGAAAGCAATGACTCTGACTTCAGTCAAAGGAATTATTGAGATCCTCAGCTGATTATACACAGTGGCAGTTGAATTATAAAGTAAGGATGAAATAAATATAGGTCATATATTTATACTAATTCTGTAAATATTGATTTTATTTTCAATATTTTCCCTAGGATGCAAATGCTAATTTATAATTCCTAAAGGATGGATATTGGTCTCTAGATTGCTTAGGGTTGTAGTTATAGCACATCTTCAGATGTCTGAGGAAATTCATTATTTATTTTGCTTCTCTCATGTGCTCGGCATTGTTCTATGTACTTAGAATATAATGAGCCAAATTGGTGAAGACTTCATTGTGGAACTACTATTCTGTGGTGGACTGGATGATGAAATGAAATGTAATAGAAAAATAAACTTTCTAATGTTTCAGAAGGCAGTAGATACTACCCAAAGAAATTTAAAAAATAAGTTGAAGAGATAGGAAATCTGAGTTGTGTAGTCTGTTTTATTATTAAAGGTGTAGCATAGAAAAAATAAATATAGCAGATGTTAGGAATTATCTATTTTATATATATTGGAAAACTTCCCAAATGAAAGATAAAGGCACACTAATGAAAATGAAAGTACATAGAGAAAAATCATGCAGCTAGAACAGAATGCTGAGGTCAGGAAATCTTGGAGGCCAGGCCCTCTGGGTCCATGCTATGGTATAGACTTTGACAATGTCAGGCTTTTTAGCAAGAGATTTGACACAATATGCAATGTTGTTATAAGGGTCATCTGGTCTTATGTGTTTAGAATAAATTAAATAAGTCAAGATTTTCAAATATAGATACATTTTAGGAGGTTTTTGTTTCAAAAGAGACAATCAATTACTCTCTGCATTTTGACCATTTGTGGCTTTATTTTCATAGTCTCTGCTGAATAGAGAAGCTTCTTTAATGAAAAGTAAGAGTTACACTTATTTGTGTGTATAAGAATAAGTATTCAACATGTGGGAATTATTAGGAATTAAACAAAACTTTAATTCCTAACGTGTTTTAGGAAAGTAGTAGTTGTAGGTTCTTCTCTGAGATCCATGACTTCACTTACAGGTCATTGACTATGTTTCCAGCACCAGGCATGATTTCTCACCTCTTAAGGGGGAACTTAAGTATAATTAGACAGATATTGTTTATCACAAATATATAAATGCCACTCTTTCACCTTTAAAGATATTTTTGCAATGATGTTCATTGTTATGATTTATAGAAGTAACAGATAGGTAGGACTATAACTTCCTTTGCAACTTGCATAGCACCTTCTGTTACTATGAAAGCTAGTTGGCAGGGAGGGAGCTGTTGGATCAGGTCCAGCTTATTTGCCTGGAGTCCTATATCTGAAGTGTGTGTGGTCTTCAGCAATAGGAATTTTCCCCCATCTCAGGAGAAAAAACTAAGGGCAACAGTGTAGCTGGAGTTTTCCTGTGTCCAACCCAGTCCACAGCTTCTCAGACCCAAGTAAACACACAGAGGCTTATGTTAATTAAAACTGCTTGGCCATAGCTCAGGCTTCCTACTGACTAGCTCTTACACTTAAATTAACCCATTTATGTTAATCTATATGTTCCCACATGTGCCATAACATGCTGGACAGTGGTCTGACATCTTCTGACTCAGCCTTCATCCACTCAGAATTCCCCTCTATGTTTATCCTGCCTATACTTCCTGCCTGGTTACTGGCCAATCAGCATTTTACTTATCAACCAATCAGAGTAACACACATTCACAGCATACAGAACATCCCATAGCACAACAGCAATAACCTATATTGCTTGGGACTTCCTTGGAGTCCACTGATCAACTATTCAAAAGGAAGTTTCTAATGCCTGGCACTAGAGTTCCTGTCAAATAGTCTATAGCTCTAGAAAACAAAAACACATTCTATGCTAATGAACTGGTAAAATTAATATTGTGAAGCTAACTATTCTACCAAAAGCAATTTATAGACTCAATGCAATCTCAATCGACATTTGCATGGTTCTTTTTTTCCAGTAGTAGAAATAAGTCATAAAATTCATATAGAACCATAAAAGACACCAAATAGCCACATCAAACCTGAGTAGTAAAACAAAACAAAACAGCATAAAAGCCAAACAAAGAAATAGAACAATGCTGGGGGATGCTATCCTCCAGATTTATTTGAACTCTCCACTTCTCTCTTATGTCTTCTGTCTATAATTTACGGTTACTGGCCTGTCTGTATGCTTTCTGTTGTGTGTGTTTCACCTGTCTGTTCTTGTTGCCTGTCTGCTGTACCTATGTCTATTCTGTTTCATGACTGTCCCTCACATGTGACTTTGCTCTATATTTATAGAACAGCACAGAACACATGGTATGGGAAACAAATTCCTTACAGAAATATTAAACAGCTTTAAGAGGGAAGAACTGTGGTGTTCTAAAAGGAAATGCCCCCCAAAGGGAATAGCACTACTAAGAGATACAGCTTTATTAGAGTAGGTATGGCCTTGTTCTGGGAAGTATGTTACTATGAAGGCAGGCTTTGAGGTCTCATATATGCTCAAGCCACACCCAGTGTCTCAGACCACTTCCTGTTGTCTGTGAGTCAAGATATAAGAACTCTCACCTCCTTGTCTAGTACTGTATCTACCAGTATGTTACCTTGCTTCCCAACATGACTGATAATGGAGTGAACCTCTGAACTGTAGGCAAGCCACAATAATTACATGTTTTTTCTTTATAAGAGTTTGATGGCCATGGTGTCTCTTCACAGCAATAGAAAGATCAACTAAGACATGATTCCAACTGACTCTAGGTAACACTCAAAAACACACATAGATGTTCCCAATCTGTATTCACATGCTGTTTCTAACATAGATGGTCTCTTTGTTTTGTTTCTGGTTGTTTCCAACCTTTTTGGGGGGTTTTGCAAATGATTATCAACAGACCATACACATACATTACTATTGGTCAGTGGTATGAAAGAATGCATTATTTAAAATTAAGCTATACATTCAGTTATTCTGTAAAGCTGATTGCATGAAAATCCAAGGTATACTGAGGTTGGATATATTGTTCTCTCAAAGGCAGGATAAACTTAAGAAGGTTGAATACACAGCAGGATAACAGGTTAAATACATAATGCAAAAACTTAGCCATATGGTCATAAAAAAATTCAGTCTCTTTGAACTCGAGAGATAGTTTCAGGAAAATATAGAACCATACAATACTCGTAAAAAACCATGTGGTGCTGGTGCAAAAACAGACTTGTAAATCAATGGAACAAAATATAAGTCCCAATATGAGTATATATATATATATTGGACCAGAACTTCACTTTTGGAAGAGTTTTATATTATGATTATCATTATTGTTGTTCTTGTTATCAGTTGATATTCAAGAAGAATCTATTGAGACGATATTTGAGGATATGAGCTTGGGATTGAAAGAGATGTCTGAAATGAAAATTTGAATTGGATTAAGTGACATATAAAAGATATTAAAACCATGAGTGTGGAGGAAAAGTTGAGTGTATGTAAAATGACCTAAGGACTGATTTCTCAAGAATTCTACACTCAGAAGCTCTGTAGTCCTACTATTTGTGAAGTATAAATTTGGAGAGGTATGAGGAGAATGTGTTAGTAAGAGTGAATACATGTTTCATTTTGTACATAGTGTTAAATTCCTTGATGCAGCTAAGTAGAAACTAATTTCCTTCCATGGAAAGGACTATCTCATCAGACTTGATGTACATCTTTTATTTGCTTTGGAAAATAAATACCTATTCTTCCATGATAAGATGCAACTTATAAAGTCATTCCTTTATCTGCATTTGTATCTTTGTATATAAATCTTATTTATATTGGAAAGTCAAACATCTTTAGCCTACTATTCTCCAGTACACATTCAATGTTCATTACAAATGTATAAACATGTAGACAAAATTCTAAATGGTCTTATTAAATAAGAAACACAGAGCCAAATACAGAATTAAAAGCTGAAGAGATCAGACTACTAGTGAAGCCTAAGACTACTTTTGGCTTACCACTTGCTGCTGTCCTTCCCCCAAGAGAGAGACCTTCTTCCTGTGTGTCTTGCATTTTATTGCTTTCCTGTTGTGTCTTCTCATTGGCTCTAAGCCCAGCCACATGACTTCCTCGCCACTGCCACTCTATACAGACCTCCTGGTCTCTACAGTTGGTACTAGAATAAAGACTCAAGGAGTCACCACACTTGGCCATGTCCTTGACCACACAGAGACTCTGCCTGCCATATGATTGGATTAAGGGTATGGGCTACCATTGCCTGACTTCTGTCCCTGGCTCACTATGACCTCTCATCTCCAGACAAACTTTATTTGATAACATACAAATAAAATCACATTTCAGCACAATTAAAATATCACCACATAAACACACTTATTTGGTTCTTTCAGGGTCAATATCCTACTGAGCAGTTGGTGAAGATAATTTAAGAGGAGACTAGGTTTTAAAAACAAATTAAATTATAGAGAGATTAAATTTTCTGACTTAGATTTAGCAACTTGTTATGTTAATTGAATCTTTTATTTTATTTATTTTATCTTTTGTTAGGTGTGAAATATGGATGATAATATATTCTCCAGATTCACCAATAGTAATATTGACATAATCCAATGCCTTATTTGAGCTGAATTTTTTACTGTACTATCTTTATTATTATCACTTTCTCACTCTGATCCAATTTTTATCTGGCTTAGTTTCTATAGTCTGATATTTAAATATTTTAAAAAATAAGTGTGCGTGTTATAAAGTCTTCTTCATGAAATTTTCTTTTCTTGGAACATGATTCTCTGTAGAGAGCTGCACACAGCCGCACCCATAAGATGGCACCGGCTTCCGCCCCCACCTTCCTGATGGTGAGTGCTCTCGGAAGTAAACAACTCCATATTTGGCTTAGTCCTAGGATCTGGCTTGCTTCCGTGAACCTGGACCTATCCGCAGTACCCACGCGGCAGGCTGGGGTTGGCCACCCAGGGACTATTTAGGTCGTGGGTGGGCTTTCCCCGGGGTCAGAAGATTGTTCAAGGTTCCTGAGTAAACTGCTGAAAGAAGAGCTCGGTGTTGCGTCTTCCTTGCTGGTCTAGGCTGTCGTGACAAGTGGTGGCCCATACAGGGAACTTCACTACTTTCAACAAGGGCTTGGAAAGTTCTGCAGTCAGGGCAGTGCACTGGTAAATTCCCAGGTAAATTGGGAACCCACGACAAAAGCGGGGAGGTTTTTGCTCTTCTCTGTAGACAAAGAGAGAGTGGGAACCAAGGGCTAGTCCATAGACAAGCCAAAAGTGAAAGTGAAACATTGTCTAAAAGGTTGCAAAGTTTTAGACATGGACACTGCACTTCGCATCCAATTTTTTTGGCTCTTAATGAGCTGCTTAGATCTAAAGACCTAAAGGTTAAGAAAAGCACCTTGGAGAGATTTTTGGAGTAGTGTGATGTTGTTGCTCCCTGGTTTGCTGTTTCCGGCAGTCTTACCATTGCCTCTTGGGATAAGTTGGGTCGAGATCTAGATTTGCCCATGAGCAAGGGATGCTTAAGGCAGGCGTACATCCCATATGGAAGTTAGTACGCGGGTGCCTAAAAGACCAGAGATACAGTGAAGCTGTGGAGAATGGACAGGCTGCATTAGAAATGTTACAGGAAGAGAGATCAGAAAAGGCGGGCAGTGAGAAGGGACAGGATGAAAAAGAAAAATTGTACCCTGACCTTTCTGATATAGAGAGTCTGGAGTCTACAGACTCGGAGGAAGAGATAAGGTCACTTGTAAAACAGATGAAAGAGATGAGGATAAAAGGGAGAAGAAGAAGAAAAGGGGAGACCCAGACAGAGAAGGATGCTGCATGCCTTCCACATGTCAAGCCGCACTCTCGGCTCCCACTCCCTATGTGGAGGGTGGGGATGGCGGTTCAGGGTGCACTTTCAGTCCAGGGGTTTGGAAGGCAGTCAGAACGGAATTACGTCTGGCTTACCCAGTGTCCCAAGATCCACAAGGAAACCAATACGAGGAGCCCTTAGATTTCAAGGTGATAAAATCTCTGGCTGAGTCCGTGCGGACCTACGGGATCCCGGCCTCTTTCAAAGTAGCCCAGATGGAGGTTTTGAACAGGCACTGCATGACACCCAGTGATTGGAGTGGGCTTGCACGAGCATGCTTGAGCCCAGGACAGTACCTAGACTGGAAGGCCTTATGACTGAGTTTGCCAGCAAAGAGGCTGCAGCCAATCAGGCTGCCCGAAATCCCGTTTGGGACAGAGATATGCAGCTTGGTCAGGGCCGATTCGCTAATCAACAGACGGGGTATCCAGTTCAAGTCTATGAACAGATCAATAAGATAGACATTACGGTATGGAAGGCCTTGCCCAATAAGGGCAAGGTGAGCGGCAACCTTACTAAGATTTTGCAGGGTCCCATGGAGCCATTCTCAGACTTTGTCGCTTGCATGGTTGAGGCCGCCAGCAGAATTTTGGGGACCCAGATGCAGCTATGCCTCTTATTAAACAACTTGTCTATGAGCAATGTACTAAGGAATGTAGGGCTGCCATAACCCCATATAAGACCAGAGGGCTAGAAGCATGGATGAAGGTTTGCAGAGAACTGGGAGGACCCCTGACCAATGCTGGTCTGGCAGTGGCTGTAGTCCAGCTGACTCAGAATAGAAAAGGAAGCTCGGGTGCTTGTTTTAAATGCGGCAGAATGGGACATCTAAAGCAACAGTGTCCTGAGAGAGGAAGTACCGCTGAAGCAGAAAAAGGACAATGCCCTACACAACCCAGGGTGTGTCCTAGATGTAAAAAAGGGAAGCACTGGGCAAATGAATGTCGGTCAGTCAAGGACATAAACGGTCAACCTTTGGTTCAAGGCCAATCAGGAGCGCGTCCAAAAAATGGACAGAGGGGGCCCCGCCCTCAGGGCCCACAAATATATGGGGCAGTAGAGAATCAGGACAGGGAATGGAGCCAGGAGCAATGGCCAACCCTTTGACACGCCAAGGACAGCGGAGAGCCACTGCAGGCTCAGCAGGATTGGACCTCTGCTCCACCACCAGACTCGTACTGCCTCCACAAATGGGGTTCCAGCTGGTAGACACCGATTTTAAAGGACCTCTTGAGCCTGGCATGGTGGGCCTATTAATAGGGAGGTCCTTCACAACCCTATGAGGCCTCAGAGTTCACCCTGGGGTGATTGATCCAGATTATACCGGAATTGTAAAAATCATGGTTGAGTCTCCAAGAGGAATCTCAGCCATTTCCCTGGGTGATCAAATTGCCCAGTTACTGATCTTGCCTAGCCTACATGGCCGCTTTGCAGCACAATCAAAAGAAAGAGGGGGAAGTGGTTTTGGATCCACAGGGACAGACTTAACGTTTCTGTCCTTGGATATAGATCAGAGGCCAATGTTAGAACTCACTGTTGATAACAAAAAGATTCTAGGTTTATTGGACACAGGGACAGACAAGAGCATCATTGCCAAGAAAGATTGGCCGTCAGGATGGCCCATACAAAACTCCTCCCAGACATTACAAGGCGTGGGATATGTCAAAGCCCCAGACATAAATGCAAGACAATTACAATGGAAAGATGGGGAAGGGCATTCCGGGACTATGCAGCTCTATGTGCTGGAACTCCCTGATTTCCCTGTGGGGCAGAGACCTTTTAAAAGATATGGGTTTCAGGTTAAGTAATGATTGCTCCCCAGCACCATTTAGGATGATAAATAACATGGGTTGTCACCCAGGTTATGGATTAGGAAAATTTCTACAGGAAAGAAAAGACCTCATTAGGGTACAACAAAGGAGCCATAGACAAGGCCTGGGTTTTTCCTAGGGGCCACTGAGGGAGGTATCCCCATATCTTGAAAGACAGAAGAGCCCATATGGGTTCCTCAGTGGCCACTTTCCTCTGAAAAGCTGACTGCTGCTAGGACACTAGTAGAGGAGCAACTCTCTTTGGGACACATTAAGCCTTCAATGTCCCCATGGAATACACATATTTTTGTAATAAAGAAAAGGTCTGACAAATGGCACCTATTACATGACTTGCGGGCCTCCTTGCCAGCCTCATGGCCTGTCATCATCATTGATATTAAAAATTGCTTCTTTTCTAATCCGCTACGGGCTCAAGATAGTGAGAGATTTGCCTTCACTGTTCCTTCCTGTAATCATGAGGAACCTGATAAAAGATATGAGTGGATGGTCTTGCCTCAAGGCATGGCCAATAGTCCTACCATGTGTCAACTTTATGTAGATGAGACTATTGCTCCACTTCGGCAGAATTATCCTGCCCTGAGATGCATACATTATATGGATGATATTTTACTAGCAGCAAAAGCAACACAAATGCTGGAACAAGCCTATGTAGATCTGGTCAAAATGCTTAAAGGGAGGGGGCTGTTTATGGCCCCTGAAAAGGTACAAAAGGACAAAATTATTAATTATTTAGGAACAAAGGTTAATGAGAGATGTATCATCCCACAGAAAGTGGAATTGAGAAAAGATAATTTACGAACCCTAAATGATTTTCAAAAAGTGTTAGGAGATATAAATTGGATTAGATGTTAAGCCTCTTTACAACATCTTAAATGGGGATTCTGCATTAGATTCTCCGAGACAATTAACTGAGGAGGCATGGAAGGCTTTACAAAAGGTGGAAGAGAGGTTACAGGGTGCCTTCTTACAGAGGTTACAAGAAGGTAAAAACCTTATCCTGTGCATCCTTCCTACCTATTACCAGCTCACTGGGTTGTTATGGCAGGATGGACCATTATTCTGTATTTATTCCAAGATTTCGCCAACTAGATCCATTGAACATTACCCTACTGCCATGGCAAACCTTGCCATGATTGGAATCCAATAATGCCTACAGTATTTTGGGGTCGCTCTGGTTACCATTATAGTGCCTTATACCAGTCATCAAGTTCAAACATTGTGTGCTACAATAGATGATTGGGCCATTTTGCAATGTAGCTTTACTGGATGCATGGATAACCATTACCCCAAACACCCACTATTAGGGTTCTTTAAGGAACACCCGGTGATATTCCCTAGGATAATGTCATCGCATCCCATCCCTAATGCCCTAAATGTGTTTACAGATGGATCTAAGACTGGATGTAGCATATACATGATAGATACACAAGAGCCTGTATGACACCAATTTCAACCTGGCTCCCCTCAGATTGTAGAATTGAAGATAGTGATTGAAGCCTTTAAGGCTTGTCCTTTTCCTTTTAATTTGATAACAGACTCTGCCTACATTATTAATGCCCTCAAAATTTTGGAAGTAGCTGGACCTGTTAAAAGCTTCAGTCCAGTCTGCATTTTGTTTCAACAACTGCAACAATTGATTTGGCATAGGAAGTCCTGCTTTTATCCCCAACATATTAGAGCTCATACAGGCCTGCCAGGGCCCCTGAGCAAAAGTAATGATATAGTAGATCAATGGACTCGAAAGGAATGGATATTCATTGGCTCTCTGCCTTAGACAGAGCCAGAACCTTTCATGAAACATTTCACGTCAATGCAAAAACGTTACAACAAAAGTTTCAACTTTCTCGAGCTGATGCTTGACAAGTGATTTTAGATTGCCCTCAATGTGTAGTTTATCAACATCCGCCCAGTATTGGGGTAAATCCCCGGGGTCTACTCCCACTAAAGGTCTGGCAAATGGATGTGACACACATCTCTGAATTTGGACACATAAAATAGGTGCATGTGTCTGTGGACACCTGCTCAGGCGTCATGCATGCCACACCTTTGACTGGTTGTAGTTAGAGTTTTTCTGCCTGGCCCATAGTCAGGACAAATCTCTCTCACCTGCCAGTCCCACAGTCACTCAGACCCAACCAAGAAAGCACACAAACTGTATGGCCGTGGCCGGCTTCTTGTTATCTACTTTTTCTATCTTAAATTAACCCATTTCTATTTATCTATACTTTGCCACATGGCTTGTGGCTTACCAGTACCTTACATCTTGTCATGGAGATGGCTGGAGGTGTCTTATTCCACCCAGCCTTCCACCTCCCAGAATTCTCTTCTCTCTTATCCCACCTATACTTCCTGCTTGGCTACTGGCTGATCAGGACTTTATTTACACAGAGCAATATCCATAGCACTTCCCCTTTTCTTTTTTTTTTTAAAGGAAGGTTTTAACTTTTACATAGTACAATTACATATAACAAAACAATTATCAAGCAAGAATTATAGTTACAGTATTAAAGAAGATATCCTATCTATCTTATATTTGTGAGTCTAAAGTTTTATACCTAACTTATCTTGTATCATAACTGAGGAAATTATAACTATCTAGTCTTCAACCACATCAAAGACCTCAGAAGGATATAATATTATCTGAGAACCGGGAGAAGGATGTAAGCATTTTTCCAGGAGTCTTGCAAGAGTAGACAGAGACAACTGGCAGCCTGGACAGTCACCTAATGTTCCTTTGTAAAGTTAGGGCATTTGTCTTCAGCCCACAGGGCTAGAGTCTCTTGGTCACTTCTCTCAGTGTCCTGTAGAATGTCTGGCAGTTTCCTCTGCAAAGCAGGAAGCTGAAGGACCATTTTGTCAAGCAAAGTTTAGTGGTCACCTTTCTATGGGTCCTGCATGTCCAGTCGATCAAGCAGTCCAGGCAAGAACAGCTTCTTGTCCAAATAGCTATTTTTGCCAAGGTGAAGATAAACTCCATATGAAGTGTCTTCAATGCCCATCCTCCTCTCTGAAGTAAATTGGTGCTGCCAGGAGCAGACATGTCTCACTGTCCAGAAAGTCTAAATTTTAAAAGTAGTTTAAATGCCGTGTTCTGTAGACCTTTGAAGTGTTTGAAGATTACCTGTCTATCTAATATCTCTGTGTATACCTAGAAGACTTAACTAACATGGTTATGAGTATGATTATCATAGATGTCCAGTTATTAATCTATTTTTAATTATCCATTACAATTTTAAGTGACCTGTACAAACATAATACCTTAAACAAGAGTAGAAATATACACACAGTATAACAAAATTAACTTTAAGTTTGTATCAATAAACTAAAATCTATACCAATGTAAAACATTTTAAACAAGTTGTTGCTCTTTAGAAGTTCCTTAATCCACCCTTTCAGACAATTATATCTATATCATAGCCCCTTTTCTTCTTTAGAAAGAGATCGCATTTATAATCAACTTGCTTTAAATAAAAATATTGGTTTTTTTCTGTCCCACATCAGAGGGTTCTTCTGATTTGGACACAAGAATCTCTTAACCTTTTTTTTTTTAGCAATATGTCTGGGTTTAGAGGAGTGAGCCAATTCCATCTCCAAAGCCAGCTTGATAATTTTGGGAAATTGGGCGTAGTTTCTCTTACTACTTCCTGCTGGAGGGGGGCGCTGTATCTTATGGGGACACAAAGAAAATTTTAGGATTATGGAGTAGTCCATGAGGGTGAACCTTTGAGCCAGTTGCCTTGAAACCATTCTGGATGTTGGATCATCTGGGCCATGGTATCATTGGAGACCTTTCAGGTGGTCTTGGCTGATCAAGATACCTGATGTATCTTAATCTGGAACAAATCCACAGCCTCTGGCTTTCTGTGGAAACAAAAGCAGAGACTCTTTTCCAAAGTAACATATCCTTATATCCAAATTTTGAAGTCAAGGTACCTTTAAAATCTACATATTTATTTAACTCAACAGCTTTTCCAATTAAATCTTTTTCTGCAGTTAAAAATCCCAAAGACAACACAAACAAGATTCTCTGTGTAATATCCATCTTTATAAGACTGAAACACTGCTGTGGCTGCTGGTTCTGCCCACCTCAGCTTCCCAAAGTGGGGGTGGTACAGTTTACCAGCAGTTCTGGGTCTGGAGCTTTGTGTACCATCAACTATCATCAGAAGCAGTTTTATCAAAGCAGTGCACAGCCCAGAAACTTTTTTTTAAACTAGCAAAGGCTAAATCCAACATGCAGCAGAGTAAAGTGCCGCTTGTAGACTCCTCATTCCTGCCACAGTGCAGGTCAGATGCACACGCCAGGAACCTACCATAGTAGCTCAAATCGGCAGGCTGCTAACTTGAGAGAGACAACTAGGAAGCTGTTTTTAGCTCCGTTTTAGAATCTTTTTATCCGGTTTTAGGTGGAAACTCTAGCCAACTCGTTGGGCACCATTTGTAGTTAGAGTTTTCCTGCCTGGCCCATAGGACAAATCTCTCTCACCCGCCAGTCCCACAGTTGCTCAGACCCAACCAAGAAAGCACACAAACTGTATGCTATTACTTCTTCTATCTTAAATTAACCCATTTCTATTTATCTATACTTTGTCACATGGCTTGTGGCTTACCAGTACCTTACATCTTGTCATGGAGATGGCTGGAGGTGTCTTATTCCACCCAGCCTTCCACCTCCCAGAATTCTCTTCTCTCTTATCCCACCTATACTTCCTGCCTGGCTACTGGCCAATCAGAACTTTATTTACACAGAGCGATATCCACAGCAACTGGGGAAAAGGCACGCCATGATACTGCCCATTGTTTGGAGGCCTGGGTGGCCTGGAGAAAACCTCATCAACTTAAGACTGACAATGGACCTGCTTACATGGGACAACAGTTTGCCTCCTTTTGTCATCAGATGGAGGTGCAACTTGTACATGGCTTGCCGTACAATCCCTGAGGTCAAGGCATTGTGGAATGTGCTCACCGCACATTAAAAGAATGCCTGCAAAAACAAAAAGGGGGAATAGGCCGCAGCCATAACCCAAAGGAAAGACTTTCTCTTGCTTTATTTACCATCAATATTTTAAATTTGGATGCTTAGGGCCATTCCACAGCAGATAGGCATCATGAGTCTCATGGTACAGCTAAAGGAATGGTAAAATGGAAAGATGTGTTGAAAGGGCTCTGGCACGGGCCCGATCCCGTGCTGACATGGGCATGAGGTTCTGTTTGTGTTTTCCCTCAGGATCAACAAGATCTGGTGTGGGTGCCCGAATGCCTCACTAGAAGAGTCCAGTATGGGGAAATCCAGGATGGTCGAAATGACGATCCTCCTGCTCTTCCTTGTGACAATGCAGCCGGAAATGCTGGAAAAAAGATGGGGGATATTGTCCGTGTTCCCGAGACCGATGCCAGTTCGCCATGATGCCAAGGTGTTTCCACGGTTATTTAGCATTGTAATTGGACCAGAGAGTTTGACAACCTGATGGAACAGCTGAGGGTGGCTATTGTCACATGAACTCGATCCGGGTGGATGCTGGATTGGCGGAGGGATTGTCTTTGTGGATCTCTAATGCCATGAATCATCTCAAGGAGTGGGCTGGTCTGGGAGCCTTGACGGGCCTTCTGGTGTTGGTCTCCTTAGTTTGTCTGTGGTGTATTTGTCAGATTAAGGTTTCCTAGCATCACAATGCAGCCATGATCATTCAGGCCTTTACAGCTGTTGAGGCAGGACAGTCCCCCCAGGCATGGCTAGCTACCATGAAGTACTAAGTTCCTTAGCACAGGATGCAAGGCTTGAGCACTGCACTTGGGGTCCATTGCACATTGGATCCTAAGGAGACCATGCCTGATTGCATGTGGGTAGATACCTCAAGTCCCACCTCTGTGAAAAGGGTATCGGATTGGTCTGAGGCTCCTCGGGTGGCTGACGCCTAAGTGAGAGTCAGTACATTGTCCCTGATTCGTTCTTACAGAGATCAGGCCTCTACTCTTACCTGTTGCTATAATAAAAAAGGGGGAACTGTAGAGAGCTGCGCACAGCCGCACCCATAAGATGGCGCTGGCTTCTGCCCCCACCTTCCCGATGGTGAGTGCTCTCGGGAGTAAACAACTCCACATTTGGCTTAGTTCTAGGATCTGGCTTGCTTCTGTGAACCTGGACCTATCTGCAGTGCCCACATGGCAGGCTGGGATTGGCCACCCAGGGGCTATTTGGGTCGTGGGCGGGCCTTCCCCGTGGTCAGAAGATTGTTCAAGGTTCCTGAGTAAACTGCTGAAAGAAGAGCTCAGTGTTGTTTCTTCCTTGCTGGTCGAGGCGGTCGTGACAATTCTCAACTGAGTATAAGCAGTAAAATATGTAACACCCTTCAGTTATTTTTATGTCAATCGATATAACTGTTATCAATGTAAACTTTTTCCTAAAACTGGCTTCATAATTCACCAAAAGACGTGTATTGCCTTCTTTTTCACTTTAAGTGGGCTTGAGAACTATCACAACGAAGTGAAAGGGGGCAGCAATTTATAATTCTTGAGCATGCTAGGCAGTGTTGACACAGAGATTTTTAGCTGGTACATAAAGACAGGATGATTACTGCTCATGTGACTTTAACTGAAGGGGACATGTGACAAGTTACTGGCTGGGTTAAGAGTCATCTCTTCAAAAAACAGAAAAACAAAACTAACATTTTCTCCTCTGTATTCAGTACGCCTTGCCATCATTGTGGAGATGCCATCACTGTCAAGGCCAACAAAAGAAAAAAGACTTTATCATGCAGAAACAGATAAAAGGCAGGAACTGTGCAACCAAACATGCCCAAAGAAGCTCTTTTGCTTCAAGATTCTAATTTACTTCTGAAGTAGTGTTTATTATGCTGAATTTTTTTCTTAATACAAATACTTTCTTGTAAGGAGAAACAATACAAGTATAGATTTGCCATCTCTATTGTATTATTAATCCTTTCATATAGATTATAATTTTTTGTGAACTCAATGTGTAACAGGGCCTTTACCATGGGCAAAAGATCAAAACCAAAATGGGTACAAACTTTGTTTTGTGAACATTTCTTCTTGATTGAGGAACTTGACTAAAGAAGGGAAGAAACACACATAACCAGCAAATCAAGTGTAACTCCATTTTAGAAGTCATTGTCTAAGCTGACTTCCAATGGTTCGAAACAGTTTTAGAGGCAAAAAGTTAAGAAAGTCAAAAAGATTAACATACTGCGACCACAGAAGCTGGGAATTTTCATCAGAACTTTTCCTAGCACCTGAGATGGCAGTCGTCTACAAAGGAACTGCTACAGTGACAATTGTAGGATCTGAGCACATTTGAACCCACACCCTTCACTTTTATCTGTCTTCCTTAAGAATACTAGTTTCTGTTCTGTTCTTCAGAATCCAATCCTTTTGTGGTTATGACTCCTCAGAGATGACTAGAGAATATTGATTCATCTTAATGCTGAGTTTCTAGCAAATTGCTCTCTGTTAACTTCCCATTTACATTCCTAAAAGGTAATACTAATACCACTATGATTTTCTTACAGTGCATCACCCAACACATATCTCATGTAAACATGTGTCATGTGGAGATTGGCTTAGAATTTACAGGATTCTTTTCTTGAGCTATCTCCTCACCTGTCCCATTTCACTGTCACTGTGAACAATATAAGCTCACAGCTCTTATTCAGGACAGCTTGGAACAGCCACAGATAGACAGATAGACATGTCTAACTCTTACTTAGCATAGCATCTAGAATAAGAATATTATGAAATGGTGTTTGAGAGTATGGATGACAAATCTGTGGACCTTTAGTTCTACAACCAGAGTGTTTTCATGCAAAAAACCTTTTATCATGGTTCTCTCACAGAGTGCAGTCAGTGGGAAGAGAAAAGCCAAGATTTGTGGGAAGGAAAGGGAAAAAGAGGAACACCAGTCTTAAAATATAGGGAATCGACTAAATACCAAGTGTGATGGTGCGGCTGACTGAAAGCAGGGCAGAGAGGCATAAAGATATATTTAATAAATCAACTATTCATATTGTTTATCAGACTCAGTCAAAGTTTGCAATTCCCATAAATGCAAAAAGATAAAAATGGGGTGTGTAAAGGGACAAGAGTTATCAGAAAATAAGAAACCAGTTGGCTGTTCTATAAAGGAAGAAAGAAGAGATACACTGAAGGATAAGGAGCAAAAGGAACGATAAAATACAAAATGGAAACTAAGAGATATTGGAAAGAGAGATGGTGCAGTTATCTTTTGTAACTTAGAAAGACAGAACATAACAATAAGAAAAACAACCTATCAATTAGGTTTGAAAGAAATATGAAAGCCACACAAGAATTCATAGTATAAAACTCAACAAAGATAAGGTCCAAATACTACCTTTCAAATTTTTGAGCCAGCAGCGAAATGAATCTATTTAACAGTGCAATGAATTACAGACTTTGTTCTACTTCAGAATAAAGTGCATGTTGGTAAGAATGGTTCTTTAATATGGGGATAGGTTTCTGTCATTCACTTTAATTTTGGTTCATATCATAATGTAAAAAAAAAATACAGCTTAGCAAAGTATATCTTTTGAAATACCCAAAGAGGTAGGAAAATTATTTTACAATTGAAGGTAAAATTATCCCTCCTATGTTATCCAGAGATAAGCAGGTGTTAAACACAGAGGAAGGCTACTGTGAAATAACCATTAAAGGGTATTTAAACATTAATCAAAAGAGTTATTGTATTGTCAGATGGGTACGTTCAACAAAGAAATAATAAAAAGAACTTCAAAGGAAATGTTACAATTTTAAAATGTGAGAAATGAAGTTTCTTGAAGAACTAAACATTAACCAAATACAACAACAATGAGAAAAAAATCTGCAGAGGCTGAAGATGATCTGCACAAAAGCATCACAAATATATACACAGCACAGGCACATGAAGCACCAAGATCAAATGATCTAGCCCATTTATGTGTGATTCTAATCGAGAATCTGGAACTTAAGACATTGGTCCTGACTGTGAGGTGTGTTG
This sequence comes from Onychomys torridus, assembly GCF_903995425.1. NCBI lineage: Eukaryota > Metazoa > Chordata > Mammalia > Rodentia > Cricetidae > Onychomys > Onychomys torridus. Next base: position 11,755,686 of record NC_050463.1, read on the forward strand.
GGGCAATGACAATGCAGAGCTTGTGGGAGCGGCCAATCATTGTTTAGTTTAACTGGAGGCACACACCATGAGAGGGAGCTCATGCCCTACATTAGCAAGATGGCCATTAACCAGAGACTAGCTAACCCAGAGACTTAGGTTAGAATTAAACATTACTGGCAAAAGTAAAAGAAAAATCAATGAAATGATTCCTAACTATAGTCTGCTGTAGTTGCTCACATATTGGTTCTTGTCCAATGGTCATCAGAGAGTCTGATAGTAGTGGTGGAAACCCACAGCCAGACATTATGTGGAGAGTTCAAATTGGAAGTCTACACTTGGTCCCTCCCCTTGAAGACTGGGGAACCACACGGAAGATAGGAGGGGATTTTAGGAGTCAAAGGGGATGGAAGACACCAGAAGAACATGGCCCACTTAACTGAGCCAGGCACATAGGGGCTCACAGAGACGGAAATAGCAAGCCTGGGTCTTGAATGGGTCTGTGCCATGTCCTCTGCTGTTTGTTTTTGTGTTTTGGGAGCTGGTGTATCTCTCATGCTTTTGCCTGCTCTTGGGACCCTTTCCTCCTATTGGATTGTCTTGTACAGCTTCAGTGGGAAGGCTTTCCCTGTCTTATTGTATACTGTTTTGTCTTGTTTGGCTGTTGTCTCTTAGAAGCCTGTTCTTTTCTGAAGAGGAAATGGAGGTGGAATGGATCTAGGGGAAGTTGAGAAGAGTGGAGAAAGGGGAAACTGTCATTGGGATATACTGTATGAGAGAAGAATTTTCAATTTTAAAATGGAAATATTTTAAAAGCACAATGGAGAAAAAAACTTTCCACAGTTGGTGAAAAGCATCAATTCACAAATGCAAGAGACTTAGATAAAGCATTGCAAACTATAAATGACCTATATCTTAGAGTAAATCACTCTTGATTTTCTGAAAATCAGGAGAAAAATGTTAGCACATTTCAGAGAGAAAGGTATATAAAGCATCCTGTCAGCAGCAGCATATGAAGAAGAATAAAAAAGAAAGAAGAAAGAGAAGAAAAAGAGAAGGAAATGGAGGCATGACAGAGAAGGAAGAAGTAATAAATTTAGAATAAACTTTAGTGTTAAACTTTTAGAGTGAAGTTAAACAGTCTATTTAAAAAGTGTGTTCAAAAAATATACTCTCAAGAGTAGTATAAAATGTAATAATGTTTAAAGTGACAAAAATTGAAATACTTGAACTGTATGAAACCTTCATTGTAAGCAATGATAATGATAGACTACTTTAGAGGAGGAAAACATACTAAAGAAGATAAATATGCATAAAGAATAATTTTGAAAATTTTTCTTTATATAATTAAATACTACTTGAAATTTGAAGTACAATGAGAAATAGTATTTTATGATATTATATAGAAGTAATACCTATGAGGTTTCTGACATTGTGATGTTATATCAAATGAAGTTTGGTTCTGTTAAATTAAAGCTGTACTAAAGATGACACTGAAAATATATTTATCAACATGTGATATAAAAATAATTACTATAAAACCCCCTACTGGGACTTATCCAATAGAAAGTGGCTAGAAAGTTTCAATAGTTAAATTTATCAATGTCAATCTTTAAATCAACTGCAAATATAGTGTTGACCAGATAACAACCTATGTTCCACTACAAGCTGTGTACAAAAAATGTTCCTTAAACACTAAGACTTTTAGTGAATTAATTAAAAGGATTAAGTAAATACTAATTGTGGAAACTATGAGAATAAGAAATCAAATGATAGATTTCTCTCAGAGAATGTAGTCCTCGACTTGCTTGCTATTGAAGCCTGGAGACTTGCCTTCAATCTCTGGAAACATGTGAAAGTAGAATCAGAGCATCAACTACACAAAGTTGTCCTCTGACTTCCGGATTAACAGGTACACACATACACACACACACACACACACATACACACACACACACACACACACACACACACACACATCATATATACACATACACACATAATGAATAATATATATTTTAGTGAAAAAGAAATAAATCAAAAAACAATTTTTTTCAGGAGACCTGAATGTCCTAAAGTATGAATAAGACTCTGCAAATAGGCATCCAAGTATTAACAAGTAAAGAAAAGATTGACAATTTCACAATCTTATTTGAAAACTATAAGCCACTTCTTGAATGAGCAAGCAGACATCATCAGGGCATGGCATGGATATAACATTAGAGCTACTTATCAATGACTTTACCTAAGTAAAATCTATAGAACTCTATATTCAACAACAGGGCACACATTCCTTAGAAGCACAAGTGGGACATTCACCAAGATGAATGAGCAGGATCCTGATAGAAATATCAGTGTATTTTAAATGCTGGGATCAGGCAAAGAATATTTTTTGAATAGCGCATTCTCTATTTACATAAAAATAAGGGAATATTTAAGAAATTCAAATATTGGAAATTTAATAAGTATATTTCCACATTTTCTATGGATTAGGAAAGAGCAGGAAGAGCAGGCATTAAAATTGAGTAAAGATTTTTTCTTGTATTTTTTAAATTTTATAATTTAATTTAATTTTACATATCAGCCACAGATTCCCCTATCCTCCTCCCTCCTCCCACCCCCCCTCTCTCCAGCCCCCCACCTACTCCCATCTCCTCCAGGGCAAGGACTCCCCTGGGGATTCAGCCCATCCTAGTAGATTTGGTCTAGGCAGATCCAGTTCCCACCTCCCAGGCTTAGCGAAGTGTCCCTGCATAGTCCCCAGATTCCAAATAGCCAGCTCATGCACTAAGGACAGGTCCAGGTCCCACTGCCTGGGGGCCTCCCAAACAGTTCAAGCTAATCAACTGTCTCAGTTATCCAGAGGGCCTGATCAAGTTGGGGGCTCCTCAGCTATTGGTTCATAGTTCAAGTGTTTCCATAAGTTTGGCTGTTTGTCCCTGTGCTTTTTCCAATCATGGTCACAATAATTCTCACTCGTACAATCCCTCCTCTTTCTCGCCGATTGGACTTCTGGAGGTCCACCTGGGGCCTGGCCATGCATCTCTGCATCCACTTCCATCAGTCATTGGATGAGAGTTCTACCATAACATTTAGAGTGTTTGGCCATCCAGATCACCAGAGTAGGTCAGTTCGGGCTTTCTCTCAACCATTGCCAGTAGTCTCTTGTGGAGGCATCATTGTGGATTTCTGGGGACCTCTCTAGCACTTTGCTTCTTCCAATTCCAGTGTGGTCTTCATTTATCATGGTCTCACTTTTCTTATTCTCCCTCTCTGTTCTTGATCCAGCTGGTATCTCCTGATCCCCTAAGCTCTCTTTCCATCGATCTATCCTTGCCCTTCATTACCCCAGCTTATGTCCAGTTTGCTCATGCAGATCTCATCCATTTCTCTGTCATTGGGGAATCCCTGTGCCTTTCTTAGGGTCCTGTTTTCTAGGTTGCCTCCCTAGAATTGTGAGTAGCAGTCTATTCATCCTTTGTTTTATATCTAGTATCCTCCTATGAGTGAGCACATACCATGTTTGTCTTTCTGAGTCTGGGTTATCTCACAGAGGATGATTTTTTCTAGATACATCCATTTGCCTGCAAACCTCATGATGTCATTGTTTTTCTCTCTGCTGAGTAGTATTCTATTGTGTATGTGTACCACATTTAATTTATCCATTCTTCAGTTGAAGGGCATCTAGGTTGTTTCCAGGTTCTGGCTATTACAAACAATGCTGATATGAACATAGATGAGCAAATGCCCTTGTGGTATGATTGAGCATTCCTTGGGTATATGCCCAAGAGTGGTATAGCTGGGTCTTGGAGGAGATGGATTCCCAATTTTCTAAGGAAGTGCCACATTGATTTCCAAAGTGGCTGCACAAGCTTACATTCCCACCAACAGTGGAGGAGAGTTCCCCTTGTTCCGCATGCTTTCCAGCATAAGCTGTCTTCAGTGTTTTTGTTCTTACCCATTCTGATGGGTGTAAGGTGGTATCTCAGAGTTGTTTTTATTTGCATTTCCTAGATAATTAGGGATGTTGAGCAATTCCTTAAACATCTTTCAGCCATTTGAGCTTCCTCTGTTGAGATTTCTCTGTTTAGTTCTATAGTCCATTTCTTAATTGGACTATTAGGCATCTTGATGTCAAATTTCTTGAGTTCTTTATATATTCTAGATATCACCTCTCTGTCAGATGTGGGGTTGGTGAAGATCTTTTCCTATTCTGTAGGCTGTTGCTTTGTTTTGTTGACTGTGTCCTTTGCTCTACCAAAAGCTTCTCAGTTTCAAGAGGCCCCATGGATTGATTGTTTCTCTCAGTGTCTGTACTACTGGTGTTATATTTAAGAAGTGATCTCCTATGCCAAAACGTTCAAGACTACTTTCTACTTTCTCTTACATCAGGTTCAGAGTAACTTGATTCATGTTGAGGTCTTTGATCCAATTGGACTTAAGTTTTCTGCATGGTGACAGGTATGGATCTATTTGCAGCCTTCTACATGTTGATATCCAGTTATACCAGCACCATTTATTAAAGATGTTTTCCTTTTTCCATTGTACAGTTTGGGCTTCTTTGTCAAAAATCATATGTTCATAGGTGTGTGGATTAATATCAGGGTCTTCAATTCGATTCCATTAGTCCACATGTTGGTTTTTATGCCAATACCAAGCTGTTTTTATTACTGTGGCTCTATAGTAGAGCTTGAGGTCAGGGATTGTGATGCCTACAGATGTTGTTTTATTGTACAGGATTCTTTTGGCTATCCTGGGTTTTTTGTTTTTCCATATGAAGTTGAGTATTATTCTTTCCAGGTCTGTGAAGAATTGTGTTGGTATTTTGATGAGGATTGCATTAAATCTGTAGATTGCTTTTGGTAAGATTGCCATTTTTACTATGTTAATCCTGTCTATCCATGAGCATGGGAGATCTTTCCCTTTTCTGACATCTTCTTCAATTTCTTTTTTCAGGGACTTAAAGTTCTTGTCATATAGGTCCTTCACTTCCTTAGTTAGAGTAACCCGAAGGTATTTTATATCATTTGTGGCTATTGTAAAGGGTGATGTGTCTCTGGTTTCCTTCTCAGCCTATTTTTCAATTGTATATAGGAAGGCTACTGATTTTTTTGAGTTGATCTTGTATCCTGCTATGTTGCTGAAGGTGTTATAAGCTGTATCAGTTTCTTTGTCGAATTTTGGGGGTCACTCATGTAAAGATTAAAAAAGGTATAAAAAATTGCTGTGGCTGTCAAGGTCATGTTTCTAAGACATAATTATATGCAACAGTCATACTAAATGTTACAAGGTTCTATCATATAATTGGTGTTGACATAGGGATTGTTTTTTAAAAGCAATCTATGCTTTCTCCATAAGAATCTAGAGTTTTAAAAAGTCACGTTAAATCCAAAACAATAGTAGACTTTAATAATAAAATATAGACATATAATATTTAAAAATACTTCAAAATAATTAAGTCTTAAAATATTATTAGAATTGCCATATGTTTTATAGAACTAATCAATTAATAATCAGAGGAAACTCAAAGAGCATTATTGATAATAAGGGGTTTTAGAAATAGATTCTGCAGATATTAAAAGGAGACTGATATTAAGGACAACTTACATAGCATTGTATTCAATACCAAGAAGAAATAAGAAACTCGCTGGTTAAATTGGATTTATAGTCTTTTTAAAAGGGTCAATCCCTGTATACCAACTGTGCTCCCAGATGGCTTGATCAGCAAATTCTATTAAATGTTAAAGGAAGAAATAATGTTAGTCTTATATATATTCTTCAGAAAATAAAGGACTAAAAAGAAGTATTCTTTGAATTATTTCATGAGTCATAAAATCACTAAAACACCAACCAGAAAATATTTTAAAACAAAAATAAAAGCAATACCATCATCCATCATGATCATAAAAATTTTCCCACAAATCAAATTTATTAATATGTAAAGTAGCTAAAAAGTATACTTAAATATATTTCATATTTGGTTAGAGAGAATAGTGTAATATTCACAAGACAATTTGTTTATAATTTACTGAAGTATGAATTAGGGAGGAAATGTTAGGCAATAAATATAGAAATTTGTTAGGATTAATCATCCTTCAATATAATGTGACTTTATCAAATTTTGAACAGTAGTAATTTCTGCATTTTAGTAAAGATATTTAAGAAAAAATTCTCCAGATTACATCATTTTTAAAGTTGAAACAAACATTGTAAGATTTTCCTTTGTGATCAGAGATAGAGCAAAGATAGTGTACAAAAAATACAAATCACACATAGAGTCAACTGATTTTTAACAAAGAAGCCAATATAAATTAATAAAGAAAAAAAAGCTTTCAACAAATTCTGTCATAATAATAGAATTTGGGATAAAATCAACTTTGACCTCTATCTCGCTTGACAGAGAAAATTAAATTTGGAATGGATAGTAGACTTAAATGAATCACAGCTAAACTAATTCATAATATCTTATTGACATCTTTGCAAATTTCATATATAGGACAAAACCTACTACATTTAATAATAGGAAAATGTGCAATTTCAATCCTTTATAAATGAAAACACCTATTACTTCATAACACAATAAATAATGAGTAGTAGTGCACATAATAAGAAAATATTCTATTTTCTCTATGTACAATTCAAAAAGGTTTTACATCCAGAATCTATAAATATTTGCACAAATCCATAAAACAGAAGCAGACAACTCCATATCCATAGTAAAATCATGACCACTTTCTAAACAAAGTAGCAAAATGGACAATATACTCAAAAAAAGATGTTGACCATCATCATTGATTAGAAAATAATCATTTCAGGACTAGACAGAGCACTGAACAATCCTTTGCCAAGAAGCATGATATGACTTGAATTTGATTCCCAGGATAACTGTAAAGATGAAAGGAGAGAATCAACTCAATAAAGCTGTCTTTTAATCATCACATGGGGGCCATAGCACTAGTCTACACACTCATATCATGCATTCATATACTCACATCACACACAGTCACATCATACACATACATATACACACAGAGGGGGGAGGACAGAGAGAGAGGGGGCTCACACAATAATAGTAAAATAACTTTAACAAATACTTATTTATTTGTTTTATATCCTATCTGCAGTTTCCCTTCCCCCCATCCTCTGTCCCCACCTTCCCCCCTCCTCCAATTCCTCTTCTCCCTTCGTTTCTGTTTAGGAAATGGCAGGTCTCCCACGAGCCTTAACAAAAATATGTCATATCAAGCTGCCATAAGACTAAGTACCTCCCCATGTATTAAGGCTGGACAAAGAGATCTATTATAAGGGGTAGGATCACAAAAGCAAGTAAAAGAGTCAGAGATAGCCCATTCCCACTGTTAGGAGTCCTCCAAAGGGACCAAGTTACACAACTGTACCATATATGCAAAGTGCCTAAGTCAGTCCCATGTAGACACCCTGGTTGTTGGTTCAGTGTCTGTGAGTCACTATGAGCCCAGGTTAGTAGATTCTGTGAAGTTTCTTGTGGTGTCATTGACCCCTCTGGCTTCTGAAACCCTTTCTCCTTCAGGCTTCATGGAATGCCTACCTAGTGTTTGGCTATGTTTTTGGCATCTGTTTTTTTTTTGTTTTTGTTTTGTTTTGTTTTTGTGTGTGTTTGTGTTTGTTTGTTTGTTTGTTTGTTTTTAAAGAGGATTTGCAGATTGCACTGTGCCCTGTCGCCACTAGCTCTATGGTCAAGTACAGTGGTTTTCAACATCGTTACAGATAGCAACTCTTCAACTGAGTCACCTTCTTGCTATTTGCAAAGTTCTCAAGGAAGAAGAAACTTTGCTGCTCTGAGCATTTGAAAGGAAGTGTTTGGTTATGAGTATTCCTACTTTCAGTGAATTATTCTAGCATTCATATATCTGCGTGGTGACATTATGTGCCTTAGTCACTCATATCAAGTCCATCTATGAGGTGAATTTTAACAATGAGAACTTCATCATGAACATTTAGGTCCTGGTATCATATTCATGGCAAATGATGAAGCAGAGACAAACAATTTCCACTTTTCCTGGGCACTGCCGAGACTTAATGTTTTCATGGCAAATGCTCTTATCCACTGAGTCACCTCTATCCTCTTGGTATAGTCTGTATGCTGTGGATGTATGTTATTCCTTGTAGTGGACAAATGTTGTTCCCATTGGTTAACAAATAAGCTGCTTTAGACTACGACAAGGCAGCTTAGAAGCAGGCAGGAAATCCAAGGAGAGAGACAGGAAAGAGAAAGGCAGAGTTTAGAGAGACACCAGCCGGCCACCCAAGAAACAACATTCCAGCAAACTGGTAAAGCCATGGAACAAATGACAAAGCATAGATTAATAGAAATGGGTTAGTTTAAGAAATAAGAGCTATCTAGCAAGAGACCTACCATAGGCCATGCAGTTTGTAAATAATTTTAAGCGTCTGAGTCATCATTTTATAAGCAGACTACAGGACTGCAGGGCTGGGAAGGACCTGAGAAAACTTATGGCTAAAAGTTCTGACTGGTGTGCACATTAAACACCAGACCCTCCTATCTACAGCTCAGGGGACACCTACCCATCTGCTATTAATATTGTAAGCCCTGTGTCCTCACTGCTCTTTGCGTTTGTAATCTCCTCATTTCCCTGAAGTCGAGCTGGATTGCATAGTTAAGTTTATGGTTATGAGTAGAAACTAAATAAGGAAAAGAAAGACATCATTTCATAATAAATCAACACCTTCTATCCAAACAGTTTTGTTTTGTCTACTAGAGGTGAGGCTGGGGAGTAGCTGATAGTACATTCTTTGACAGAAGCATACTAGGAGAGTCACTATCGGTCAAGAAATGGAAGTTACTAGAAAGTTAAGGGCAAAACAACTCAATAATCTAGAAGATTCAACAATTTGACTTACTCTGAGAAAAGAAATAAAAAATGTTAGCAGTGAATGATACACACACACACACACACACACACACACCATTCAAAGCACTCATTAATCACAAACAGCAAACTTGATGGAGAAAACTCAGTAATAAATAATTAAAGCATTCAGATATATAACAGCATATTATTCAACAACAAAAGTATCTTTGTTAAAGTAAGGATGTATTCTAAAAATTATCTAGAAAAATTAGCTCTTTTCTAATCATTGCAAACTTAAAAATTAAAAGTTTTACTTCTGTACAAATGATGAATCAAATATCATGCTTTAATTTATTATAGGTTTTCTGATTTTCTTCAATCATACCTTAAAAACCATTTATTGCTTATTATGAGAAAAATGATTTCTATTGCTTATCTTGAGAGATAAAACATTATCTCTTGCGCAGATAATATGAGCTGAAGATGTAGCAGCCATAAAACAGCAGTAATTTCACATATTTAAGGTTATATAAAGAAAAACAAGAAGGAAATATGCCGGAAGTAGGCTAATGGTGATATAGTGAGAACATGGATTAATTCCTAGGAAGACTGTAGGGCATGGACCCAGAGCTGAAGGATGAGAATAAATAAATTATACAAAGACCTACAGAAGAGGAGATTATTGCATAAGTGATAAATCATACCATTTGTTAGGAGTGAGTTTTGATTCTTATAAGCTATAATATAGTTTTATTATATTCTAAGTCAACTAGTTTAAAACTTTGCAATCAACTTTGGTTACCAAATTTCAAATCAGTAATTTATAAGGATAGTTCCTTATAAACTTGTAATCACTGCTTATTTCAAAATAACTTTAAATAATAAGGAATATAACCTGTAAAAGGCAAAAATTTATTCATGTAAACAGTAGCACTAAAGTACTTTCACAGAAATAAGAAAAAGTTAGTCTTTTTTTTTCTACCTCTGCCTCCTGAGTGCTGGGACAAAAGGCATGCACCATGACCACTTGGCTGAAAAAGTTAGGCTTAATCAGTCTAAGCATTGCCAAATGGAGTATATTTATGGCATTTGTTTTCATGGGAAAAGGCTGTATTTTAAACCAACTGGAGGAACAGAAATATACATTATAAATCTTAACTATAAGAAGAGCATTCTAGAAAAACATCAACCAGTAAGTGAAGAATTACTAGTTAATATTCAAATGGCTTCCTAATCTGTTAAATTTCAATGAACTAGGCTAACTAGAGCATCTCTATGGGTACACAAACTTATTTCTGAACACATGCCTCTGCATCCTTGCAGGAAACCCGCTGATGAATCAATTCCTATTGGCAGCCCTGTACATGGAAGTGAGCAAGGATGAGGAGACCCGCTGCCTCCAGGCTACAATGTGGTTATTTTCACCCATGAGTAGCAGCTATACACCTCACCATCATCTCAGATGCAACCCATTTTCTTTCCATTCTTTCCTTGGCATTCCTCCCACGTCCACTGAATTGAGAAAGTTCAGTGAGCCATGTCCACTTTGGAAGCTTTGGGTTGCAAGCTGAAAAGCCAGACAAACAATAGCGCTGCCAATTTTCTTCTGATGCTAAAGCATCTGTATTCTGATTCCTAATAGCCTTCCTAAATGTCTCCTGACAGCTTCCCTTGTAAACACAAGCAATTCCTTCGGCCCTTTGGTTGGTACTTTGTAAGTCTATTAGTGCTGTTAGGAAAGGGAACCTCTGAATATTACAATCTTATGGAGAAGTGGGTTGTGAAAGGGTAGCTTAGCATCTTTTTGTTCTTTTCTTAAATTGTATTATGGATTAAATGTATTATGAAGAGATTGTCCCAGGAGGTAAGATCAAGACTGTTGGGAATTTTCCTTTTCCATCTTGGTATCAGACTGCTTAGTTATTATAAAAGTAGATGTGTTATTAGATCTACTTACCATCGTATTGTATATTTTGCTTCCCAACAGTAGAAGCATTTTAAATTTAATTTTACTACAGCTTTATTATATTCTGTCACTTAAATTCATGGAGATATTTAGAGCTTATTTATTTACTAGTGTCAGAAAATATCAAAATCCTTTATTCTATTAAAACTCAATATGCTCCCAATGAGACCACAAACCAATTATGTATCTTCTCTATTAGATGAGTGATTAATATAAGATTTGCAAAGAGCTAAGTGGAGCCAAGGTAAACCACAGGATATTGCAACAAATTCACAAAATATCTCCATGGTCATGTGTTGCCTATCACAGTAATAGTTTACTTCCTGGTACTAACTTCTATGTTAGTTACTTTTCCACTGGTAGCAAAAATCAAGTCAGGGACAATGTATAAAAGAAAACATTTAATTTTGGAATCTCAGTTCCAAAGGCCATTATGAATCCATGGCCATTATGGCAGGTAGCATGACAACAGGCAAGCCTGGCACTGAAATAGTACCTGAGTACTCTGTGGTTGCCAGTGTTATCCGATCTGAACTCTACTTCCCCTTCAGCTCTTGTGACCACTGAAAATGAACAAGCATGTCTTTATTGTGCACACACTTCCTACCACTTGAGGAATCATAATAAAATGTAGGCATAAAACATCAAATACAAAATAAGTAATCTGAATTCCAGATCTTCAACAGAACAGCTGGTAGTATTAAAGTACAAATGGAAACAAGGCGATTAAATGAAATAGTGTTTAGAATGAGAAGAACTTTAAAATCTCTTTGGCTTGAATTCTTGGTCCCCAGTTGCTGGAACTGTTTTGGCATGACTAGGAATTGGGCTCTTGTTGGAGAAGGTATGTCAATGGGAGTGGACTTTGAGCTTCCAAAAGTCCATATCGTTCCCAGTTTTCCCTTGCCCTCTGACTAATGGTTTTAGTCTCAGTATGGAAGTTCTCAGCTAGTAGCCCAGCGCCATGCCTGCTTGCCTGCTGCTGCCATGATGGTCATGGACTCTACTACCCTCTCGAGCTGGGTCCTTCAAAGTAAATATTTTCTTTTAAAAGTTGTCTTGGTCATTATGCTTTGTTATAGCAATAGAAAAGTAACTAAAGACTGTTGCTGTGACACACATGACCCAGGAGTTCATATTATATAGGGCTTTTCAATTATCTTTTACTTCTTGAGTTCATTTGTAAGTCTAGTGAGCTCAGTTTCCACAAAATGGAAACAAACAAAAAACTTTTAACATACATAAATGATATGCATAAGATTATAAAGGAAACTAATAATATTGAGATACAGCCATCAAACTATGATTTAAACGTGTGATTTAATTGTATATTACACATTGTACATAAAAGGAGTAAAATAATAATTTATTGATATTTTGAAGTATCTACAAGCCTAATATCATTTTAAAATGCATGTGACTGATTTCCAAACATCTCCCACTGTCACCTCTGTGAAAAGCCATGCATGAGTATAACGGAAAAGCTGCAATTCCTTAAATCACCTCCTAAGTATCAGTAGGTCCCAAACTTAGACACCCACCCCCTGCCAGCATGGAGAATCCTCCCCTTTAGAGTGTTACAAGTTAAAGGAAAGAATAGTGAAACATGTCCAATACCACAAAACTTAGTGGAAGCATCCAAATTAACAGAAACAGCATCTTCTCCCACCAAGGCCAGGACTTTAAATAATACACACCTCTAACCCATTGCTCTCATTTTTATTTATCTCATTGTGAGCATAGCTTCATAAATCCCCAGTAAGCATGCTGTAAATGGAGAATTTATCATGGCATACTCTCTTCTGTCTTGTAAATTACTGGCTTGCTCTGCAATGATCTATACATTTATCTATCTCCTCTGATAGCCAGTGAATTCCTAGAGAAAAGTCACTGTGACAAATACATCCTATGACCTCAGTCTTCCTTGAGCTGAGTGTTATATAGTAGTTTGTTAGTTATTAACTTCAGTGTCCTCCAGAGTTTATATTTGTTTCTTAGTGTATAGTCTTCTTTCCTTTCTAGACTGAATATTTCTGATAGTGAAGGTAATGGTTGCACAGTTGTATGCCTTTGCATTTCTTAACCAATGGTGTGCTATGCACACTGAAAGATTTAGACAAAGAAATACAATTTGAGAAGAAAGGTAATTTAATGATTAAGATCATATGATACTTGTATATGAAAATGAGTTTCTCAAGCTACCAATAAAAACAAATTAAAGGAATTTTAATATTAATAAATAGTTTTGTGTATATTTTATACTTGATGCATAAATGTAATGTAATTTAAAACACTTTCATAAGTGCATTGATGGCAAAAGTATTATTAATTATTAATTATTATTTGAAACAAAGATGTTAGATAAAGAGTTTCTTTTAACATTGGCAGAGAGCACAATATTTTTTGAACATGGCAAGTGCCTTTACCTACCAAACAACCTGTTGACTCCATAATATAATACTAACATTTTTAATTCTATATATGTATGTGTATGCACATGAATGGATGCCAAGAGGTAAGAATACATCATGTAGGAGTTGGTTCTTCTTTCCATCCTGGCGGTTCCAGGATTGAACCCAGGTTGTCAACAAGTATCTTTACCTGCTGAGCCATCTTGCTCATCATTGGCCCACAATATGGTATTTTAAGCTTTTCACATTGGAGAGATCCAATATGAATTGCCTGGGGTTGCCTCAGAGGAACTTGACCAAGAGTAAAGTAAATTGCAAGCACAAGTAAAGTTCATACTAGAATAAAGTTTACAAAATGAATTGCTTCTAGATACATTTCTATTCCAGTGCTTGGGCTAAAATATTTCCTTTCCCCTCCCTTTATTTAGTATCTTCATTCCTTCTTTTTCCTTTCTTCCTTTTTTTGTTTTTTGAGTCATGGTCTCATTCTGTAACCTAGGCTTGTCTGGAACTTAGTATGTACCCTTACTTGTGATATTCCTGCCTTTATTATTATTATTATTATTATTATGTGTTTTAATTTTATACATAAGCCATGAGTTCCCCTGTCCTTCCACCATCCAGCCCCCAACCCCACATTCCCCCCAGCCCCTGCCCTCCATTCCCATGTCCTCCAGGACTAAGACACCCCTGGGGACTCATTTAAACCTGGTGAATTCAGTACAGGCAGGTCCAGTCCCCTCCTTCCAGGCTGAGCATGTGTCCCTGTATAAGCCCAAGGTTCCAAACAGCCAGCTCATGTACCAAGGACAGGTCCCGGTCACTCAGCCTGGGAGCCTCCCAAACAGATCAAGCTATTCAATTGTCTCACTTCTCCACAGGGCCTGATCCGGCTGGGGGCTCTACAACCATTGGTTCATAATTCGTGTGCTTCCATTCATTTGGCTGTTTGTCCCTGTGCTTTTTGCAATCTTAGATTCAACAATTCACGCTCTTGCAGTCCCTCCTCCTTCTTGACAGTTGGACACCTGGAGCTCCACCTGGGGCCTGGATGAGGATCTCTGCATCCACTTCCATCAGTTATTGGATGAGAGTTCCAAGACGACTGCTAGGGTGTTTAGTCATTTGATCACCAGACTAGGTCAGATCAGGCCCTCCCTCAACCACTGCCAGCAGTCTATAGAGGATGTATCATTGTGGATTTCTGGGGACCTCTCCAGCACTCTGCCTATTCCTGTTCTCATGTGGTCTTCATTTATCTTGGTCTGTTATTCCTCGTTCTCCCTTTCTGTTCTTGATAAGGCTGGGATCTCCTGCTCCCCTAAGCTTTCTTTCCCTCAAATCTTGCCCTTCATTACTCCCATTGTCGTCTAGTTTTTGTATGTAGATCTCATCCATTTCTCTGTCATTGGATGATCCCTTGGTCTTTCCTAGGGTCCTGTTTTCTATGTAACCTCCCTGGAGTTGTGTAGCAGTCTAGTCATCTTTGTTTTACATCTAGTATCCTCCTATGGGTGGGTACATACCATGTTTGTCATTCTGAGTCTGGATTACCTCACTCTGGATGATTTTTTCTATATCCATCCATTTGCCTGCAAACCTCATGATGTCATTGTTTTCCTCTGCTGAGTAGTACTCCATTATGTATATGTACCATATTTTCTTTGTCCATTCTTCAGTTGAAGGGCATCTAGTTTGTTTCCAGATTCTGGCTATTACAAACAATGCTGATATGAACATAGCTGAGCAAATGCGTTTGTGGTATGATTGAGCATTCCTTGGGTATATGCCCAAGAGTGCTACAGCAGGGTCTTGGGGGAGATGGATACCCAATTTAATAAGGAAGTGCCATATTGATTTCCAAAGTGGCTGTACAAGCTTGCATTCCCACCAGCAGTGGAGGAGAGTTCCCCTTGCTCCACATCCTCTCCAGAATAAGCTGTCTTCTCTGTTTTTGATCTTAGCCACTCTGACAGGTGTAAGCTGGTATCTCAGAGTCATTTTGATTTGCATTTCCAGAAAATTAGGGATTTTGAGCAATTCCTTAAATGTCTTTCAGCCATTTGAACTTCCTCTGTGGAGAATTCTCTGTTTAGTTCTATAGCCCATTTCTTAATTGGACTGTTGGGCATTTTGATGTCTAATTTCTTGAGTTCTTTATATATTCTGGATATCAGCCCTCTGTCAGATGTGGGGTTGGTGAAGACCTTTCCAAATTCTGTAGGGTGTTGCTTTGTCTTGGTGACTGTGTCTTTTGCTCTACAAAAGCTTCTCAGTTTCCACAGGTCCCACTGATTGATTGTTTCTCTCAGTGTCTGTGCTACTGGTGTTATATTTAGAAAGTGATCTCCAGTGCCAATGTGTTCAAGACTACTTCCTACTTTATGTACTATCAGGTTCAGAGTAACTGGATTTATGTTGAGGTCTTTGATCCACTTGGACTTAAGTTTTGTGCATGGTGAACAGATATAGATCTATTTGCAGCCTTCTACACATTGACATCCAGTTATGCCAGCACCATTTGTTGAAGATGCTTTCCTTTTTCCATTGTACATTTTTGGCTTCTTTGTCAAAAATTATATGTTCATAGGTGTGCAGGTCAATGTCAGGGTCTTCAATTTGATTCCATTGATCCACATGTCAGTTTTTATGCCAGTACCAAGGTGTTTTTATTACGGTAGCTGTATACTAGAGCTTGAGGTCAGGGATAGTGATGCCTCCAGGATTCTTTTGGCTATCCTGGGTTTTTTGTTTTTCCATATGAAGTTGAGTATTATTCTTTCCAGTCTGTGAAGAATTGTGTTGGTAATTTGATGGGAACTGCATTGAATCTGTAGATTGTTTTTGGTAAGATAGCCATTTTTACTATGTTAATCCTGCCTATCCATGATCATGGGAGATCTTTCCATTTTCTGACATCTTCCATTTCTTTTTCAGGGACTTGAAGTTCTTGTCATATAGGTCCTTCACATGCTGAGTTAGAGTAACCTCAAGGTATTTTATATCATTTGTGGCTATTGTAAAGGGTGATGTATCTCTGATTTCCTTCTCAGCCTGTTTGTCTATTGTATATGGGAGGGCTACTGATTTTTTTTTCAGTTGATCTTGTATCCTGATATGTTGCTGAAGGTTTTTATTAGCTGTATCTGTTCCTTTGTTGAATTTTTGGGGTCACTCCTGTATACTATCATGTCATCTGCAAATAGGGAAGCTTGACTTCTTCGTTTACAATTTGTATGCCCTTAATCTCTTTGTGTTGTCTTAAAGCTCTGGCTAGAACTTCAAGTACTATATTGAATAAGTATGGGGAGAGGGGACAGCCTTGCCTTGTTCCTGATTTTAGTGGTATTGCTTTGAGTTTCTCTCCATTTAATTTGATGATGGCTGTTGGCTTACTGTAGATTGCCTTTATTATGTTTAGGTATGTTCCCTGTATTCCTGATTGCTCCAAGACCTTTATCATGAAGGGGTGTTGGATTTTGTCCAATGCCTTTTCTGCGCCTAGTGAGATGATCATGTGTTTTTTTTCTTTGAGTTTGTTTATATGCTGTATTACATTGACGGACTTTTGTATGTTGAACCAGGCTTACATCCCTGGGATGAAGCCTACTTGATCATGGTGAATAATTGTTTTGATGTGTTCTTGGAGTCTGTTTGCCAGGATTTTTTGAGCATTTTTGCATCAATGTTCATGAGGGAGATTGGTGTGTAGTGCTCTTTCTTTGTTGCATCTTTGTTTTGTTTAGGAATCAGGGTAATTGTAGCCTCATAGAAGGAGTTTGGTAATATTCCTACTGCTTCTATTGTGTGGAACAATTTAAGGAGTATTGGTATTAAGTCTTCTTTGAAGATCTGGTAAAATTCTGCAGTGAAACCATCTGGTCCAGGGCTTTATTTGGTTGGGAGACTTTTAATGACTGATTCTATTTCCTTAGGGGTTATTGGACTATTTAAATGGTTTATCTGGTCTTGATTTAACTTAGGTATGTGGTACCTATCCAGAAAATTATCCATTTCTTTTAGATTTTCCAGTTTTGTGGAGTAAAGGTTTTTGAAGTCTGACCTGATGATTCTCTGGATTTTCTCATTGTCTGTTGTTATGTCCCCCTTTTCTTTTCTGATTTTGTTAATTTGGATGTTCTCTCTTTGTCTTTTGGTTAGTTTGGATAAGGGCTTGTCTATCTTGTTGATCTTCTCAAAGAACCAACTCTTTGTTTCATTAATCCTTTGTATTGCTCTATTTATTTCTATTTTATTGATTTCAGCCGTCAATTTGATAACATCCTGGCATCTGTTCCTCCTGGGAGACTTTGCTTCTTCCTGTTCAATGGCTTTCAGGTGTGCTGTCAAGTCACTAACTTCTTTATGTGGGCATTTAGTGCTATGAATTTCCATCTTATCACTGCTTTCATAGAGTTCCATAAGTTTGGGTATGTGGTGTATTCATTTTCATTGATCTCTAGGAAGTCTTTAATTTCTTTCTTTATTTCTTCCTTAACCCATTGGTGATTCAGTTGAGCATTATTCAGTTTCCATGGGATTGTAGGATTTCTGTAGTTTTTTCTGTTGTTGAAATCTAACTTTAAACCATGGTGGTCTGATAGAACATAGGAGATTATTCCAATTGTTTTGTATCTGTTGAGATTTGTTTTGTGGCCAAGTATGTGGTCGATTTTAGAGAAGGTTACATGGGGTGCTGAGAAGAAGGTATATTCTTTTTTGTTTGGGTGGAATGTTCTGTAGATAGTCCATTTGAGCCATAACCTCAGTTAATTCCATTATGTCTCTGTTAAGTTTCAATTTTGCTGATCTGTCCAGAGGTGAAAGTGGGGTGTTGAAGTCTCCCACTATTAATGTGTGGGGTTTTATATGTGATTTAAGCTTTAGTAATGTTTCTTTTACATATGTGGGTGTCCTTGTGTTTGGGGCATAAATGTTCAGAATTGAGACATTATGTTGATGGATCTCTCCTGCGATGAGTATGTAATGTCCTTCATCATCTTTTTTGATTGATTTTAGTTTGAAGTCTATTTTGCTGAATATTAGTATGACTACACCAGCTTTCTTCTGAAGACCATTTGATTGGAAAGTCTTTTCCCAGCCTTTTATTCTTAGGAGGTGTCTGTCTTTGAATTTGAGGTATATTTCTTGTATGCAGCAGAAAATTGGGTCCTGTTTTTGTATCCTTTCTGTTAGTCTGTGTCTTTTTATAGGTGAATTAAGTCCATTGATATTAAGGGATATTAATGACCAGTGATTGCTCGTTCCTGTTGTTATTTTTATTTTTTTGTGGTAGTGTGTGTGTACATCTCTTCTTTGGGGTTTACTGCTGTGGTGTTATCTATTGCCTGTGTTTTCATGGTGTGTCTGCCTTCCTTAGGTTGGAATTTTCCTTCTAGTGCTTTCTGTAGGGCTGGGTTTGTGGATAAGTATTGTTTAAATCTGGTTTTGTCTTGGAAGCTCTTGTTCACTCCATCTATGATGATTGAAATTTTGCCGGGTATATTAGTCTAGGCTGGCACCCATGGTCTCTTAGTGTCTGCATTATATCTGTCCAGGTCCTTCTGGCTTTCAAAGTCTCCATTGATAAATATGGTGTTATTCTGATGGGTTTGCCTTTATAAGTCACTTGGCCTTTTTCCTTTGCTGCCCTTAATATTCTTTCTTTATTCTGTACATTTAGTTGTTTAATTATTACCTGGCGAGGGGACTTTTTTGGGGGGTCTAGTCTGTTTGGTGTTCTATAGGCTTCTTGTATCTTCATAGGCATTTCCTTCTTTAAGTTGGGAAAGTTTTCTTCTATGATCTTGTTAAATATATTTTCTCTGCCTTTGAGTTGGTATTCTTCTCCTTCCTCTAACCCTATTCATAGGTTTGGCTTTTTCATGATTTCTTAGATATTTTGGGCCATGATTTTGTTGGTTTTCATGTTTTCTTTGACTTATGAATCTATTTCTTCTAATGTATTTCAACACCAGAGATCCTCTCTTCCATCTCTTGCATTCTGTTTGTTATACTTGCCTCTGAAGTTCCTGTTTGTTTACTCAGATTTTCTATTTCCAGCATTCCTTCTGCTAGCGTCTTCTTCATATTTTCTATTTCCCTCTTCAGTTCTTGGACTGTTTCCCTTGCTGTTTCATGATTTTCTTTCAAGGTCTTATTGTTTTCTTCTGCTTTATTTGTCCTTTCCTCTAGTTTTTTTATAGCATTCTTCCCATTTTCTGTTTGTCTGTTCCTCCACTTTATTTTTGATTTCTTCTATATAAGGCTCTAGCCTCTTCCTGATGTTACTTCTAAGGTTGTTTTCTTCTTCTTCTTCTTCCATTCCATGATGTTCAGGTCTAGCTGTTGGAGAAGAGCTAGGTTCTGGTGATGCTGTATTGTTCTTTATTTTGTTGTATGTACATCTGCCTTGACATCTGCCCATCTCCTCTTGGGTTCGTTCTTGGTCTTATCAGTGTACTTGGTCCAGAGAGAGCTGACAGAATTAGGGAGCCTCTCTCTGGTCCAGATTGAAACTCTGGGCCAGATGGGAGTGCTGGTCCAGATGAGAATGGTGGCCAGATAGGAGCTGGGGTGCTGGACTCTGAGTCTTGGGAAGTCCCTGGGGTCTCCTTATTTTGTCCAGATGGGAGCTCCTCTTGTCTAGATGGGAGTTCCTCTGGTCTCTTATCCAGATAGGAGTTCCTCTGGTGTCTGGTACAGATGGGAGTTCCAGGGCAGGATGGAAGCTGGGGCTGGTCTCTGATTCTCAGGAAGTGGCTGGGGTCCCCTCCACTGCCCTTTTCAAGAGATCTAGCCTTATCCACAGCTACAGTTAAAAGACATTATACATTCTGTGAACTGTTCACTGGCTAGTATATTATCAGCATGTTCTTTCTGTATGAATGTAAGTGTTACCATTCTCTGGGCAGTGTTACTGCAGATTCAGATGCAATTATTTCTATAACCTATACTATGCCCATACTCCTGCTGCATTTTATGATTTGTTTCAATACAACCTACAAATGTTTTGTTTTGTTTTCTCTTAAAGCTTTTCTCTTGAAAATTTAGGCTTCAAGTGCCCCATTGTCTTACAGGATCAAGGGTTGTTGCTACTTTCAGTTGTTTGCCCTTTGTACTTTAAAAATCTTAAAGATCTTTGCATTGCATCCTAAACAGTAGCATTTGATTCTGACTATGCTTAATAACTGTCATTAAGAATTATTATTAATGTGCTGGGCAGTGGTGGCGTACCCAGCACTTGGGAGGAAAAGCCAGGAGGATCTTTGTGAATTCGAGTCCAGCCTGGTCTACAGGCGAGATCCAGGAAAGGCGCAAAGCTACACAGAGAAACCCTGTCTCTAAAAACAAACAAACAAACAAAAATAATTATTATTAATGAAACTTCTTACCTACTCTGAGGCCAAATGAATACTAAGGCAAACTACATGTTGTAAATACATGAATACAAATAATCTGAGGTAGATAATATTGCTTCCTAAGATACTATTTGCCTCTCAGATACTGTTCATTTACTGTGTTGAATGTGTGATATTATCAGACTATATTTGATACTCAGAGTTATGTAGTTGTTAGTTTTAAAATAAGAAAAGAACATATTGAATACATGAATATTTAATTTGATTTTTAAGAATTCTCTATAATATAATTCTTAGAAAAAATGTTTCCTTGAGTATTTATTTTTCTCCTTAAATTTTCACAATTGTTGATTTCTATTGCTACTCCCATAACTGCATCTCATTTAATTGAGTATTGTCTTTGTTTTTCGTTTTTAAGAAAGCTTATAATGATGTGCATCACAAGAATGAGAACAGTCTGCTGTGACTAACAGCAAATGGTGGACACTGAAATGTGGCTTATTTCCTGGTACTAGCAGGTACAGATGCAGATAATCAAGAGGTAAGGCCTCATAGCATCATTTAGAATCATCTCCATCTACTTGCACATAGCCCAGTATGCTGTGAACTATGATGTCAGGAGGTAGCTTTTAATAAGGTCTCAAGATTGCCTGGTCCTGCACACCTTATTTCCCTTCTCTCTTATCTTACAACACTTATTTTACCTTTAATATGTGACTTGCTTCCCATCCCACAAGAGTAATCAGATAGTAAAATATCAGGCCTCCTTGAAGTCTTGATACAGATCACTATAAGTAGCTTGCAGGTGTGAGTACATTGTGTAGAGTGGATAAAACAGATGAGAAAAATACTCCCATTTAAGTTTTGACTAAAATAATATTCAATCTTTTACTTTTTGCTCTAGTCAAAAAATTGCATCAGATACTTACTTAATGATTATGTTAAATGCTTTATACAAATCAGCTAATTCAAAATTATAGTTCTGTGTTATAATAGCTCAGATGTTATAATTGCTCCTCTAGTTCTTATCTAGGTACTGGCACTAAATGCCTCAGATATCTTATTTATGCTCTGATCTTTAATGCTTTTTTTTTTTACTCTAAGATCCATGATCCTTCTTTTCAATTTAGGATTTATTCTAAAGTAGAAAGAAATTTAAGGAATGTCTATAATATAGCAAGAGCACCTGATACAGCTGGAGGTATTCCATGTGTTTTAGAATTATTACCTTCATTGTATTAAGGAGTGTGTGAGCCAGATAGTGATGGTGTGTGACTTTAATGCCAACACTCAGGAGACAGAGGTGGGTGGATCTCTGTGAGTTGCAGGCCAGCCTGGTCTACATACTGAGTTCCACAACAGCAAGAGCTGTTACACAGAGAAACCCTGTCTCACTCTGTCCAAACAAAACAAAAACAAAACAAAACAAAAAAACAGGAAAAGAAAAAAAAGAACAACAACCAAAAACAAACAAAAAGTGTATGTGTTGTTGTTTATTTCCTCCTTAAAGAATAGGAAAATTAAGAACAGAAAAGTGATTAAATATGACCAAGGTCACCAATGCAGACATCTTAGCTCCCAGCCTTTAATATACGATATGATACTGTAATACAAGCATCATCTGGGACCTTACATTATGTTGATGTCATTGCTGCTTTCTCTTCTTTGCATTCCCACTGGAATTGCTTCTGCGTGTCCAAATGACACCTCACTTAAATCTGCAAGGACCTAGTTTACATGCTCACTGCCACTCCTGGCTTCCTCGGGGACCATTTCAAAGAACTAGATGACGGTAAGCAAATTAGTGATTTGATTCTGATGAACTGAGGTCAGCATAGCATCTGATTTTCTCAACTTTACTGTCACCTTTACTTCTGTGGCTTTGCCTGTGCCTGTGATTCAGTCTGTCATCCAAGAACATTCTCGGTGACCTGGTACATCTTGTCCCCTGTCACTGTTCCTTCAAGTTGTTGTCTTGACACAGTCTGGACAGAAAAATCTAACTTTCTGTGGATTCAATAAAATACTCTTCAAGTTCTTTTCTTTCAAACATTTGAATTGCTCTTTTCCTCCAAAGAATCAAGTGAATATAAACACCTTTATTAGTGAGTGAAAGAAAACACAATTTCCTGGCGATCTTGGATTAAGTTAACATGAGGCAATAAATTTATGAGCTAGGTATCAGATAGAAAAGGATTTTATTTATTTTTGAAATCCCTGTTTGTCAAGAACTGAGCAAGTTAGAAGAATCATATATTTAGAGATAAAAATTAACAGTATCTCCTCTTCACTCCTCTCCATTTGCTTTTGTTTTCTATATTGGGGATGGCACCAAAGCCTCAAATATCAAGCAAGTACTCATCCGCTCACCAAGTGATCACCTGTATAATGCAAATTACTTTTGGCCAATATGCCCATTCACATGGACCTAGGTAATCAGTGGACTGTATTGAAGGAAGTTTCTGTTATCATGAGTTAGAAGGATAAATACAACTTTAGTCTTGAAAGAGAATTGAAGTCAGAAATCAAAGTAGTAACAAATGTCAGTTTCAACAGATAAATATGGTAAAACTCAAGATACCAAATGCAACAGGTGGACAGGACTCGCAAGTGGAATCAGTTTTGGCAACTATACCTCAGTCTGGCTTTCTCTAAGGGATTTATTGATTTCTTCCAATTTTTGTTTGTCTTTTCCTCAACTTTTTTAAGGGAATTTTTCATTTCCTCTTTAAAGGCCCATAAATGCCTCATAAAGTTATTTTTAAGATTGTTTTCTTCTGCTTCTTCTACATTGTGATGTTTGGGTATTGCTGTTGTAAAACTGCTAGTTTCTGGTGGTGCCATATTGGTCTTTATGATGTTGTATGTGCTTTTGCACTCATATCTGCACATCTCTTCTTCAAATTGGTGCAAGAGGGGTCTGTGTCTGAGGGAGTTGCACTTGGTCTAATCTGTGCTGACTGTGTCTATGTTTCAGGGGACCATCCTTGGTTCAACCAGCACTCTTGGCCCACTCAATGCTCATGGTCAAATTACAGCTCTTGGTCCAATCAGAGCTGGTAGATTCTGTGTCTCAGGGAGCTGCTGAGATCACAGGGGGATGAATGGGTTTCCGGCAGAAAGTGGGTCTTGTAGATTGCAGGTTCCAATGCAGGGTAGGGATACCTACCCATAGGAGTCTTCCCTCCTGGCCTGAACTGGAGTCAGTGAAATGTAGGGAGAGGGGCATGAATTGTGCCAGGGGTGGTGTGGGGGTCGTGGGAGGCTATATCCTAGAGACTGGACTCTTGGGCTGGGAAAAGAGACACGCACCTCATGGTCCAGTCAAAGCTGATAGATTCTATGTCTCAGGGAACTGCTCAAGTCCTAGGAGAATGAGCAGGTTTGGGGTAAGGAGTGGGTCTTGTAGATTGCAGGGTCCAATGGGGGACATTGGTGGGAATGCCTGCCTTTACGAGTCTTCCCCGATGGCCTCTTAAATTCTTTTAATCTCTATTCTTCTTAAATTGTTTTTTCTTCTTAGTAAGGCTTGTAAAGTCTAATGTTGTTTTCCTTTTACCCGCCTTCTTCTCTTCCTTTTAGAAGCTCATGCTTTACCATCTCACTCTATTTTTCTTGAGAAAATCTTAGCTTTCTTCTCTTTCTTAGAACTATTAAGTCACTTCCACTATGGCAATTAAAATTCTTCTCAAACTCCTCCAATGGATGACATAAGTGTTCTTCAGACCACTGATCTGACTACTGAGATGGCTCGGCAGGTGAAGTTTCATGCCACTGAGTTTAATGATCTCAGTTCTTTCCCCAGAATCCACATAGTAAAAGGAGACAAATGAATCCTGTGTCATAAACACACACACACACACACACACACACACACACACACACACACACTCAGAGATAGCTCTTCCTGGCACATTGCAATAAGCAATAAGCTTCTATCACTTATGACTTATTTTTTACCATAGCATTTTATTTCCTTTTTATATAATTAATTCCCATATGCAATATACAATGTGATAGATTCAGTGATTGGCCCACACAGGCTCCATCAGCCCACCCTCAAGGCTACCTTCTTAAATAATAAATATTGATAAGCTGAAATCATAGTTCCTGTTCTTTCCTAGTAGGATTCCAGATTAATATGAAATTCTCAAGATTATTTTTAGAGGAGAAATGAATTAGAGGCTAACTCCTTTCTGCTTTTGCTAACAATTAAGTCTTCACAGAGGGAGGACTTTGTGCTTCTGTATGTTCTCTTTACTATTGTGAATGTCTAAGGCAACTGTGTGCACCAGCTTCCAGAGCCCAAATAGGCACAACTGGAAAGAGTTTGATGGAAGAGCACCACAGGTGGTACTTTCAAATCTGCGACCTTTGTCCTATTTTCTGTGGCCTTTTTTTAACTTCATTGAAAATCTCTTCCATTTAATGTATCCAGTTTTTTCCTGAATATCACTGAATCCTTGCAAATTACTGTACATATCTTATTTGTGTCTTCACTGTCACTTACTGTTTCAGCCACTGGAAGCTAAACCCATGGAGAACAGAAAAGTGACTTACTCATCACTACAACATCCTTTTTACACCAACAGTCCTTGTCTAAAAATTGGGGCTAAGGAAGACTCAACTGGTGAGTAAGAATTAATACACACAGACTAATCTTAATTGAATTGGAAAACAAGCCAAAGGTGTATAGGCCACAACATTTCTTGTGTCAATTGTTTGGTATTTATTTTGGACGTAAGTAGCATTAGGAAAAGGGACTGTTTTAGAATTGAATAGCATGACTCTATTTGCACATTTTAGGATATAAAAATGTTAACGATTTCTGTTGAATAGGTTTTCATTTATGTGTCAACAAATCCCTGTAGCAAAATTATGAAAGTAGGATTTCAATAAAGTATGCAAAAAATATGCTCAGACAATCTGCATATTCACCCTGGAGAATAAAATCTTATTTTCTAACTTGCAGTTTCAATGTGGAATCTGGAAATATTAGGCACATCTGGCAATGCAATGGGCATCACAGTTGCTCTATTTCAGGAACACAGTTTCCCATGAATAAAGATTCTTGGGTTTTATCCTATTTCTTTTCAAAATACAAATTAATACCACATAACAAAGTAAATAGTGAACATTTCAGTATTATTGTCTAGAAGTGAGTCAGCCTTTCTTTTCACTCTGCCAGGCAGAAGCTGCAAACAAATACTTCAGTCAAGTATTGTGAAGGACTTGACCTTTTCAGAGGGAAAGAACCTCCTCCAATCAAAAGTGTGCTCCTCAGGTTTCTTACCTGCAGCACTTAATCAGATCCCTAAGGCCCTCTTGTCTTCTTGCCTTCTGCTGGGTGGTTAAGATTGACACAGTGCTTCCTTATTATATAGAATCTGAAAGAATAGGAACTTCTGCTGCTAATGGGTACAAAACAGAATCTTTGTTATTGTTTCTGTTCATTTCTTTCCTTTATTTTTGAAACATTGGACAAAGATCAAATATTTGTGCATATGTAATATTAAATAACTTGCTTCCTTCAAAGAAATCATAAAAAATAGCCATGTTGGGATATCCACAAAACCATGTAATAGAGAAAACTAATTGAAGCATGCTTTCCCCACAGGGAGGTCTGTAAACTCTACAGAAAAGAGCCATTTTAGCCAATAAAAACAGATTCTCTCAAGGGCCACAGCCAAATGTGGCTCCTTGCAGCAGAGGAGGGAGGTGGAAGTCAGGGGAAGGATGACACCCATTTTATTGGATTTCATGAGCTAATTTATGATCATGTGATGTGTTTAATGTGTAAAGCACTAAAGAGATACATGATCAAAACTACTCCTCATTCTCCAAACACAGCTTGTCCCTTCACATCCTCTTTCAAGTAGGGAGAAGAGAGAACTTAAAAACATGTGTTGAGGATTTCTCTTTCTATTTATGTTGGAAGAGACAGAAAAGGGAAATGGAGACCATGGAATAAAAGCAAACTAACAAACCAATGAGCAGAAGGAGAGCCAAGGCAGAAGGGGAAGAACCTCAGGCAGTACTTTCCTAAACACTGTTAGAATCCTCACTCTGTGTCCTTTGTTCAGAGGAAGCAAATCTATAGGGTTGATTTGGTCTTGCTGGCCTTGATGAAGAAATGGAAGAAAGAAGTGAATCTTGAAGTTGCCTAATTCTTAATGCACAGCAACACAAAAAGTGATTCCATTATTTCTACTCACTTCCCTTCATCTTTTATATGTCCTCCCTCATGTTGCTGAATGGAACCTATATGTAGCTAGTATGGCCTAGCAGACCCCCTCTTGTCACATATGGAAGATGAGACAGCTTATAAAACAACTGTCTATGTTTTTGTTAATTTATCCAAGTGCTATAAAATTAATGTAGGTTCCCTGACTTTTAGTCTAGTAGTTTCCTTTTTTTCCTGCTATACTACAAGATAATATCATCATTAAAGTATTCATTTTTCTTTTTGTCACTAAAGCAGCCCTGAGTATTAACTGTAATAAGTCTTTCTTAACATAATTGATGATGAAGCAGTGTTTTAAAGATTTCAAACATTTTTACTGAATTACAATGAGGAATCCCACAGCCATGTTTTGTCATTAGGAAATCAGAGGCAGGCCACCAGCCACCAAGAGCAGATAGTAAAATTGCTGATCATCTGAATTCATATCCATCCTATGTCTGATATTTCTGAAGTATAGAAACATAGAAGGTGAGTTAAACAACATAGTAAATTTGTTGCCTAGTGACCACAATTAATGAGGAATGAAGGATATGTTAGTGATTTGGAAAACTTGCATTAGGACTCTGTACTGGTGAGTGTCTGCTAATGTGGTAACATGCCATGACTAAAATCAGTTTTAAGAATAATTTACTCTGGTTTATGGTATCAGCAGGTTAGGGTCAACATTGCCAGGATGGCATGGTAGCAGGTGGCAGGAGCAAGAAGCTCACTGACTGTATTTCATCCAGGC
Source organism: Onychomys torridus (assembly GCF_903995425.1). Lineage (NCBI taxonomy): Eukaryota > Metazoa > Chordata > Mammalia > Rodentia > Cricetidae > Onychomys > Onychomys torridus. The sequence continues at coordinate 11,783,229 of NC_050463.1, forward strand.
ACTGGAGACAGGAAGTAGAGTGAAGATGTAAATCCCCAAAGCCCAGAACATGAGGATGGACTTCTTCCAGCTAGGTACCAACTCCCAAATGCTCCATAACTGCCTCAAAAGTGTCTCTCACTGGATTTCAAGTGTTCAAGTGCATAAAACTATGTGGGGCACTTCTTATTCAAACCATCACAGGATCTTAATGTTTTTAGAAAAAAAAAGTTGAAAAAAAAAACTGGTTTTCTGAACCCCAATTAAAACATTAAAGAGATATATGAAAGCAGTCTTTATTTATTAGGTCAAATAGGGTTTTCACATAAAATATATAAACAATTAAAGTAATCTATTTTTCTCTGGATAGGCATTTATCTGAAGATGGATTAATATTGAATTCTTCAATGTACAAGTCATAACAGTGCTATACCAGCAAGAAAAATTACACTCTAAAAATTTATAGAAATCGATTAATATGTCAAAAATGAAATGCTAGAAACCATCATGAAAATCTTATAATTTCGTTCCTTAACTTGGTAAAAAAAAAAAAAAAATTAATCCTAGAGAGTAAAGTATATCACATGGATATCAATTTACATACCATAAAGTCCAAAAATAGTTCTTTAAAAAATTTTGGCTGAAAATCAGTCCAAATGCTGCCTCCATAATCTTGGCTACAAAACAGTAGGTCAAATAATAAACATATTTGTTGTAAGCAGACTATTAATCCAGAAATACAATAATCCTTATATCCTAACAAAGAGAGTATTTCACATATATACACAGATTCTAATGTATATCTGTTACGAATTATTGCACTATGGGGGGTCGAGTGGGGAGAGACCAAGAAGGGAAAACATGCTGAACAGATGCAGCAGTGGGCTGGGGCGATGCACACCTTATGGGCGAGGGGGTGGTGGCCAGTATTTCACAACCAAGATGTTACATCCACATGGAGAGTTTATTATAATATAAAGATGAAGAGAAAGAGAGAGAAGAGGCAGAGAGACAGAAAGGTTGAGGATGCACAACTCCTGGGAGGAAAAGTGGAAGAGAGAGAGAGAGGAAGTGAAAGAGTTTTTCCTCAGAAGGAGGCTTTTACAACAGGACACAGGGTGGTGCCAAGAGGTGGGATTTCAAGGGGCAGGTCAGAATATTAACAATATCATTTTACAATAATTGTTGATTAAATTGTAATTTTTCTTTTCATGTTTTTAAAGTTCATAAAGAGTCAAAATATTTATCAAGCTAAGACCATATAAATGCCTCTCAATATTTAAGGGTGCCCACATATTTAATTATTTAAAAAATGAAATTAATTAAAGAATAATGCCTTATTACATGAATTAATTATTTTTAGCAAGTCATAATTTAATGTTGGAATTTATCCTTTAGTTTTAAGTAGAAATGTAATAATAGAACAGTTTCTGGGCTGAATCATAACAAAAGATATCAAACTTCCTTATTACCAACTCATCTACTTTTCCAGTGCTGCAGCTGTCTGAGTTTTTTTTTTTTTCTTAAAAAAAAAAAAACCCTTAATTTTTAAAAAAAAATTATTATTTTTAGCCATAATATGTGTGTTTTGCCTCCAGTATGGCTAGGCACCATGTGTACCTAGTGCCCACAGAGGCCCAAGAAGGCACTGGGTCCTCTGCAACTGGAGTTACAGATGATTGTGAACTGCCATACAGGTTCTTGGAATTGAATCTGGCTCCTCTGGAAGAGCAGCCTGTGCTCTTTCCCACTAATCCCCATGTCTAGCCCAAGCACGATTGCTTTCAATCACCTTTTCTTGAGTTCTATCCTCTTCTGTTCATTTTTGGCTAGAATATCTATGTATTTTGCAATAGATTTGGCTATCAGTATTTCCCAGTGAGAGTTAGAATGCATGAGGAAGGATTTTGAAGATTTAATCTTGCATAATATTAAACTGCATTATCCTAGTCTGGTTTCAGGAGTTTTGAGGAAGACATATGTACAAGATTTAGCCACTGGACTCTGATGTTCCCAAGCTTTCAAATGCAAAGACACCTAATGGGCCAGCTCTATTACTATTTCACAGTGACACCAAAATGACTTCAAAGAGACTCATCTAAAGCCAAGTTTGACAAGCGTGAGAAGGCTTTCAAACAGCTTTGATCACCTCAATTAACCAAACCACAGGGATTCAAACTAAAGCAATTAGCAGACTTGACTAACACAGGATGGTGGAATGCAATCATTACTGTCTCCTAATTTTTTAAAGTATTGGTTAAGAAAGAAATGCTGTTTCTGCCAAGCTATGGATAAAGAGAGTCAATGGAATGTAACACTTTTCCAAAGGCCTGCTAAAATTGTGACACCTCTTTTTAAGTTAAAATATTTTAATTATGTACATATACATTTTCATTTAAGTGCAGGCCAAAAGAATGCTGTTGATATTATGATAGGATGAATTTAGAATAAGATTATGGAATATTAGGGTGATGGAGACCAGGAGATACATCTTGACACTTAGGGAAGAAGCAGAAGCATGATCCGCACATGATTCTCAACACATACACACACACACACACACACACACACACACACACACACACACACACACTTTCTCAAAGGTAGCAAACTCTACAAAAATTCTCTGCTGACATCTAAATTTCTTCACAAAACACTCATTTCATTAGTGTTCATCTCTCACCAGTAGAAAATGAATGTTCTTCAGACACTGCCTCCCCAACAACAACAAAAAAAATCTAAATAATTTATGATTTTATTTTGTATATGTGTGTGTTAGTTCTATTTGTCAACTTAACACAAGGAGGAGTTATCTGGAAAGAAGGAACCTAAACTGAGAAAATGCCTCTTTCAGAGTGGTCTATAGGTAAGTCTATAAGGTATTTTCTTGGTTAATGACTATTGGGTGTATGTGTAAAGGAGAGCCCAGCCTAAGGGCCATGCATTGTAAAAATGGTCCTGGTTTCTACAAGAAAGCAAGCTGAGCAAGCCAAGAAGCAGAGCTGCACCATTGCCTCAGTTTCAATTTCAGTTTCCTGCTTCCTGCCTCAAGTTCCTGCCATAACTTCCCAAGGTAACATGGTTCATGGAAGCCAAATAAACATTTTCCTCCAAAAATAACTTTTGGGCATGGTCCGTATTATAACAATAGGAATATAAACAATAAACATATGTTTACAGGAGCTTGCTGAGGTCAGATGAGGTCATCAGTTCTCCTGGAATTGGAGTTTCAAATGGTTGTCAGTCACCAAGAGGGTGCTGAGACCTGATCCCAGATCCTCTACAATAGTAGCCAGTGCTCTTAGTCACTGGTCTATTTCTCCAGCTTGTTTGATTTTTACTTAAAGTATATGTATTAGTCAGGGTTCTCTAGAGTATTAGAAATTATAGAATGTGTGTGTGTGTGTGTGTGTGTGTGTGTGTGTGTGTGTGTGTGTGTGTAATTTATTAGAATGACTTATAGGCTGTTAATCCACTAATGACTGGTGTAGTTAGAGTTTTCATGCCTGGCCCAGTCAGGACAAATCTCTCTTACCTGCCAGTCCCAAAGTCGCTCAGACCCAACCAAGAAAGCACACAGAAACTTACATTGTTTAGAAATTGTATGGCCGTGGCAGGCTTCTTGTTATCTACTTCTTCTATCTTAAATTAACCCATTTCTGTTAGTTTATACTTTGCCACATGGTTTGTGGCTTACCGGTGTCTTTACATGTTGCTTTTCATGGCGACGGCTGGCAGTGTCTCTCCCCAGCCTTCTACTTGCCAGAATTCTCTTCTCTCTTGTCCTGCCTGTACTTCCTGCCTGGCCACTGGCCAATCAGAACTTTATTTACACAGAGTGATATCCACAGCACTCCCCCTTTTCTTTTTTTTTTTTTTTAAGAAAGGTTTTAACTTTTACATAGTACAATTACATATAACAAAACAATTATCAAGCAAGAATTATAGTTACAATATTAAAGAAGATATCCTGTCTATCTTATATTTGTGAGTCTAAAGTTTTATATCTAACATATCTTGTATAATAACTGAGGAAATTATAACTATCTAGTCTTCAACCACATCAAAGACCTCAGAAGGATATAATATTACCTGAGAACCAGGAGAAAGATGTAAGCATTTTTCAGGAGTCTTGCAAGAGTAGACAGAGACAGCTGGCAGCCTGGACAGTCACCTAATGTTCCTTTGTAAAGTTGGGGCATTTGTCTTCAGCCCACAGGGCTAGAGTCTCTTGGTCACTTCTCTCAGTGTCCTGTAGAATGTCTGGCAGTTTCCTCTGTGAAGCAGGAACCTGAAGGACCATTTTGTCGAGCAAAGTTTAGTGGTCACCTTTCTATGGGTCCTGCATGTCCAGTCGATCAAGCAGTCCAGGCAAGAACAGTTTCTTGTCCAAATGGCTATTTTTGTCAAGGTGAAGATAAACTCCATATGAAGTGTCTTCAATTCCCATCCTCCTCTCTGAAGTAAATTGGTGCTGCCAGGAGCAGACATGTCTCACTGTCCAGAAAGTCTAAATTTTAAAAGTATTTTAAATGCCATATTCTGTAGGTCTTTGAAGTATTTGAAGATTACCTGTCTATCTGAAATATCTCTGTGTATACCTAGAAGACCTAACAAACATGGCTACAAGTATTATTATCCTAGATGACTAATTATTAATCTCTTTTTAATTATCCAATACAATTTAAAATGAGCTATACAAACATAATACCTTAAACATGAGTAGAAATATGCACACAGTATAACAAAATTAACTTTGAGTTTGTATCAATAAACTAAAGTCTATACCAATGTAAAACATTTTAAACAAGTTGTTGCTCTTTAGAAATAAGTTCCTTAATCTACCCTTTTATCCTATTATATTTATATCCTATCCACTTTTCTTCTTTAGAAAGAGATTGCATTTATAATCAACCTGTTTTAAATAAAATAGTGGTTTTTCTCTGTCCCACACCTGAGGGCTCTTCTGATTTGGGACACAAGAATCTCTTAACCTTTTCTTTAGCAATATGTCTGGGTTTAGAGAAGGAGTGAGCCAATTCCATCTCCAAAGCCAGCTAGATAATTTTGGGAATGTAGGCATAGTTTTTCTTATTACTTCCTGCTGGAGGGGGCTGCTGTATCTTATGGGGACACAAAGACAATATTAGGATTATGGAGTAGTCCGTGAGGGTAAACCTCTGAGCCAGTTGCCTTGAAATCATTCCTGATGTTGGATCATCTGGGCCATGGTGTCATCAGAGATCTTTCAGGTGGTCTTGGCTGAACAAACCTGATGTATCTTAATCTGGAACAAATCCATACCTCTGGCTTTCTGTGAAAACAAAGGCAGAGACTCTTTTCCAAAGCAACATATCCTTATATCCAAATTTTGAAGTCAAGGTACCTTTAAAATTTACATATTTGTTTAACTCAACAGCTTTTATGATCAAATCTTTTTCTGCAGTTAAAAATCCCAAAGACATCACAAACCAGATTCTCTGTGTAATATCCATCTTTGTAAGACTGAAATGTTACTATGGCTGCTGGCTCTGCCCACCTCAGCTTCCCAACATGGCGGTGGTACAGTTTACCGCCAGCTCTGGGTCTGGAGCCATGTGTACCATCAACTATCAGAAGCAGTTCTATCAAAGCAATGCATAGCCCAGAAACCTTTTTTTTTTTTTTTTTTTTTAATTTGCAAAGGCTAAATCCACCATGCAGCAGAGTAAAGTGCTGCTTGTAGATTCCTCATTCCCACCACACTGCAGGTCAGACGCACATGGCAGGAATCCGCCATAGTAGCTCAAGCTGGCAGACTGCCGCTAACTTGAGAGAGACAACTAGGAAGCTGTTTTTAGCTCCGTCTTAGAATCTTTTTCTCAGGTTTTAGGTGGAAACTCTTGCCAACACGTTGGGCACCATTTGTAGTTAGAGTTTTCCTGCCTGGCCCAGTCAGGACAAATCTCTCTTACCTGCCAGTCCCTCAGTCGCTCAGACCCAACCAAGAAAGCACACAGAAACTTACATTGTTTAGAAACTGTATGGCCGTGGCAGGCTTCTTGTTATCTACTTCTTCTATCTTAAATTACCCATTTCTGTTAGTCTATACTTTGCCACATGGCTTGTGGCTTATCAGTGCCTTTATATGTTGCTTTTCATGGCGACGGCTGGCGGTGTCCCTCCCCAGCCTTCTCCTTGCCAGAATTCTCTTCTCTCTTGTCCCGCCTATCCTTCCTGCCTGGCCACTGGCCAATCAGAACTTTATTTACACAGAGCGATATCCACAGCAGACTGGCTATGAATAGAAAGTCCAAGAATCCAGTAGTTACAGTTACTCACTCCATGAGACTGGATGTTGCAGCTGGTCTTCAGTATACTCTGGAATCCTGAAGTAGGTTCTACTGCCAGTGAAAGAATTGACATGCTAGCAAGGCAAGGGCAGGCAGGCAAAGAGGAAAAGCTTCCTTCTTCTATGTCCTATATAAGGCTTCCAGCAAAAGTTGTAGCCCAGATTAAAGGTGTGTCTTTCCACCTCAAGATCTAGATTAAAGGACTTTGTCTTCCAACCTCAAAGGTCTAGATTAGGATGAGAAGTGAATCTACCTACTTCAAATTAAGCAAAGAGCACCGTCACAGGTATGTCCTCCATTTTTGGATTTTAGTTAATTACAGATGTAGTTAAGGATAAAGTTGCCTTAGATAGTGCTTTATATTTTATGTTTATATTAAATTCAGACATGTTGTTATGCTTGCTTAGGTTTTTTATTTCTGTATAATATAAAATTAATTTGCAAAATAATGCCTCTAATGAATTGTAGAAATTGAGCCAGTTTCTAGCAGGGAACCCTTTGATTATTTACTATGTATGTAGTCTGTAGTAATGCTGTGTTGTTTTATTTTATGGAGTTTTCTACTTTTTCTCCCAGTGCTACCATGGTAGCATTGTTGACAACATTATTAGAATTATAAATGAATAAATATATTAAACTTTATTTATAACAGCTATTTTTTTTCTTTCTACCTTCTAAAATCCAACAAAAAGAGACCTACAATGGTAATATTGGTTGTCAACTTGAGTTGTTCTAGAATCACCTAGGATAGCATTAACTTGTGTTCTTGCTACAAGTCCATAATATACAAAATCAAACAAATTCCCAAATCTTTAAACTTGAGAATGGACAAATACCTTACATCTATTTATAAAATGAAATATTATTCATCAAGAAATGTTATAGCTTCAATACATATAATTAGTGGGTGATCCAGAAAGACATGTTAAAAGAAAAAAATAATGATAAAAGGTAGTATACTCCAAAATATCAGTTACATTAAATAGCTAGAATACTCAGATCTAGAGAATAAAAAAAATGATTACAGGTTGCTTAAAGCTTTAGAAGTGATAAAATTGCTAAGGAAAAGTATGCTATTTGTGCACTTGTGAATTCTACTTTAGAACTGATTAAAATATTTTTAGGGCAATAATACAGTCAAAGATATGATATGAAAAATATTTTAGCTAAAACAAAGAAAATTAGCATAAAGTGATAGTCATAGTTGAACAGCTCTTTGAGTATAATAAAACAATTGAACTGTACATACAGAATTCGATAATTATATGATATAAGAATTTTAGCACAACTGTTAAGAGTAGCATTTCTAATACATCGACTACAGCAGGATAAAACTATTTCAGTTGAGAAGACTGTGTGCCCAAAGTGCACAAAGTCTGAAAGCCTAGAACCTGTTACATACATAAAGAAGTATTTGGTAAACGAAGTCTCTGGTAGGTACAATTCTGAGATTCTTGGGCCCTGGTGTACACACATTCATCTTGTTATTTCATCAAACACTAATCAGGTGTTTCTGTAAAAGGATTTTAATGATATAATTAATGTCTCTAATTAGTTGACTCTGAGTTAATTTGAAGGAAGATTGTCTTGGGTATACCTGAACCAGTCAGTTCAGCCATTAGAAGAAGTCAGATTCTTAGAGGCAGAAATTTTTCTCCTGCTGTTCTTAAAGAAACAAGCACACAGAAACTGAGCAGCCTGCTCCGCCAGCTACAGTGCAAAGGTCTGAAACTGACCCTTATGGCACTGCTCTGAGTGAGTCAGCAAGTAAGGGCTACTCACACTTCATTTGCTTAGGAATTGAATTCTGACAGCCAATGTGCTGGGGATGATGTATATACACTTACCTCAGAACACATCACAGTTTCTGCTTTTCACAGATATTACCCTGTGAAACTGGTGGGGCTCAGACCTCTGCATAAACCATGAGGTAATGAATTCATGCTATTTTATAAAATCAAGTTGTTGACAAGACTAAATTTTTCTGGAAGTTCAAGAGATGTCTTCTGGCTTTTTTTCTAGCTTCTCCAGGCTGTGCACATTCCCTATCTGATAGTTCCCTCCCTTCCCAAAAGCCAGCAAAGCTATCAACTTTCTCAGACTTCTATACTGACTCTCTAGCCTAGCTCTTTCATTTACATGGATTCTTTTAACTGTATTACTTGTATATTAGTTTATGTTTTTATTATGGTGACAGAGTACCTGGCAGATTGCCTATTCAAAGATGAGAAGGAATAGAAAATGTCTCAGTCTATAGTGGCAGTTTCTCTTGCTCATGATTTTCTGTATGCTCCTAGGCATGTCATGCAGGAAAAAAAAAAAAGAAAGAAAACAAAACAAAAACAAAAACAAAAATACCCTCCATTGATCATTATGATTGTTGTGAAAATTGAATCTAAAGATGCTTTAGAGTGCACGGGTGGCTGCCTGTCCCATAGTTAGAATTCTCCCCTTACTCCAGCTGTGTGACAGCATATGCACAGTCCATGAGTTAAACAAAAGCAAAAGGTCTTGCGTCTTATATCATCAGTGTGCACTGGTGACTACATGAGCGTGGCATGGTCATGCAATCAGTGTATGCATGGTGTAGCTCTGTGCTGGAAGCCCTTAAAAGCCAGATAAAGACCCCACCTTCTCTCTCTGCTCTGCTTTGGTCCCTCCTGCACCTCCCACCCCACCATCTTTCTCTCTCTTTTCTCCCCAGGCCTGGTCCTTTTATCCCTCCTCCTCTTCCTCCTAATAAAGCTCTCCACTTCTCAGCAACTGGGTTCCACTGTGACTGCGACCTTTCTGCTGGTAACAAGCACTGCCACCAGCACCGCTTATCATTCATTTCACCGTAGTGCAGGGAATCAGTGACAACCATTGCAGAGAGCCTAGAATGTTGAAGGTGTAGTTGCAAACAAAATACTTGTGATCTCTTTGATCAATGGAAAATCAACTGACCCATACATTTTTAACAGTGAATCCATTTATTTCCAGTGGACTAACTCCTAAGCATAGAATTTAACATAATTGTCAAACAAAGAAATGTACTTATTTTTTGGTCACTACTTTAAGTGGAGAATTATATGATCTTTCCAGTGTAGCTCAGTTGAGTTACAGAGCCCTTAGCTCTTTATTAGTAGTTGATTTTGAAACAGGAAGAAACTATTTTTCTTTCTATTTATGAAAGTAAAACTGTAACTTGATAAAAAATATTTCTATGACTCATTTACATGTATTATAGGTTCTTTTGTGTTTGGGTTTGGCATTTGTTGAGCTTATTTTATGTAAAAAAATCAATTCACCATGATTTACAAATATAACAGACATTAATGATACATTTCCTAATATGCTATCACACCTGAAAAATGCTTGCTTTGTCATTTTACATTGTCTTTGCAAAACATTGTAAATCCAAAAAAAAAAAAAAAAAAAAAAAAAAAACACAACTGGTAATGTAGTGATATTTGCTCTGCCCATGACCTTGAGCTATATAGCTCAAAAGAAGCCATGCTTCTTGCCTTCCTACCTGACCTCTTTAAAGGAAAGAGAGAAAGGTCATTGTTTTCTTCTTCTTGGTGTGTTCAGACAGCCAGGTGACTTAGCTCCTAGACAGAACAGTGGACAACTTCAGCTATTTACTCAGTTCTGTATTTGTGAGCATATTTCTTCAATTCATATCTAAATAAATCCCTATTACCCACCAAATAGACTCACATGGATTAATCTTAATAGTTGTGCTCAAGGAAAGCCTTAAGTGATAAAGTGAAGGAGCAAAAACAACTTACATTCCTGAGTGCCTGCAGTTTAATTGCAACCAAGGTGTTAACACTCTTGACAGAAGCAATGTAAAGGAAGGAAAGGTTCATAAAGGTTATAGTCCTTCATGAAGGGGAGTCAGGGCAGCAATCCTAGCAAACCCTTAAAGAAGAAAACATGGAAATGGAATGTTGCTTCCTGGCGTCCATACAGGATCATGATTAGATAGCTTTCTTATAACTTAGTAATCTTATAACCCAAAATTACTGGCCCAGGCAATGGTACTATCCCTCATGGGAGCTGGGTTCTCCTACATGACTTAACAATCAAGACAATCTCCTAAAACATGCTCATAGGTCATTCTGATCTGGGCAGTCTCTCAAGTCAGATTCCCTCTAACTTGAATCCAGGATGTGTCTAGTAGACGAAGTCAATTAGGATAGAGAACTAAATAATATTCAGATTTGTAAGGCATTTATAGAAGCCTTATGGAGTCTAGCATGAAGAGGGAATTTATCAGATTTTGTCACTATGTCTCCCTCTCATTCATATTTCAGACATAACATCTACTCCTTAGAACCTGACTTCACATGCATTTTCAGTTGTGGAATCCAGCTCTAGGCAGCCACTGAGTAAGCCACATGAGGCAGTTCCATGTGCAAAGAGGGATGATTTACTTTCCTGCTTAGCAGCATTTCAGAACTGGGTGATCCCCTTTATCTATAACAGATGACCTGGAAGGTAAGGGAGAAAGAGATGAAGATAAACATGAGATAGCAATAGATGGAAATGGAAGATGGAGGGAAGGGAGGAAGATAAACTGGCTTAGGGCAAAGGATCAACATGGTTCATACCTTTAATGCCAGCATTCAGGAGCCAAAAGCAGACAGATCTCTGAATACTAGGCCAGCCTTGTGTACAAAGTGAATCTCATGACAAACAGAGCTACACAGAGAAACCCTATCTTCAAAAAATAAAACCAAAAACAAGCAAACAAACCAACAAACAAAAAGTGATTATATGGTTTACTGAAAACGAATCATTCATTAATATGGTATTATTTTGAAAATACATATTAGTGTCAGGTAACTCCCAAATTTTATTTCAATGTATCTACAAACCTTTGTTATTTTTATTTTATTATCAGGTGACACTATTTTAGACACATTATTTGTTTTGTACTGCTTGTTTCCTTCTGATGGGGGAATGTCTTTCTGTATGCTGTGAAAATGTGTTGCTCTGATTGGCTGATAAATAAAATGCTAATTGGTCAGTCAGGAAGTATAGGTGGGATAAGCAGACAAGGAGAATTCTGGGAAGAGGAAGACTGAGTCAGGGGACACCAGCCTGGTGTCCAGGCAGCAGCATGTAATGGCACACAGGTAAAGCCACAAAAATGTAGCAACATACAGATTAACAGAAATGGGCTGAGTTTAAGTGTAAGAGATAGTAAGCCTGAGCTAATGGCCGAGCAGTTTTAATTAATATAAGTCTCTGTGTGTTTACTTGGGTCTGAGCAGCTGCAGAACAGGTGGGACACAGGAAAATTTCTGGCTACAAATAAGGGAGACACAGGAAAACTTCAGCTACATCCTTCCAACATGAGTATTAAAAGACTTCATGTATTTTTAATTTGTTTCCTGAAAGTTTTGATGTACTGGTCTCATAAGCAATGAATATTTTTGATGATTTTTAGTCAATTTAAATATTTTTTTCATTAAGAAAACAGCTAAATTTAAAGTCTAGAAATAAAATTACTACAATCATTGCATGATTTTTGCTCAATATTTTATTTTCAGTCTGTATTCTAAGAAATATCTTATTTTCTGCTACAGTATATCTGGAATAAATTGGCTATATCCAATGAATGTAGTATAGACTTAACGTAGCTTTTCAACTTAACATTATATAAGACAATGATACTTTAATAGATTCAGGGGTTTTTCTTTTTAATTTCAATACTACCTCTGTTATTTTCAAAATAAGACATTTAGTTAATTTTGAACAAAAAAAAAACTTAGTTAACCTGTGAAAAATGTGTATGTGTAAGTTTGTGCTTATATGTGTGTTTCTGTAGATACAATGCAATACTGATATTGTGAATAGACACAGTATTAAAGTAGTGTGTTTTTCTTGAGGCACTTAATTATCATCCTTGACTTAGACTCATTATTAAGAAATATGGATGACTCATTATACATATATATTATATGTAATAAACACAATTATATATGTGTAATATATATATTTGCTTAGATTATGTCTCCATTTGCTTCTGTTAAATACAAAAAGTGTGTTTTGCTTTGTTCTCCTATTTTTGTTGTTTCTGTATGATTTATTCCCTTTGAAAGACTCAGTGGAAATGCAAAACACTTAAATAAATCTTTCCCCACTTTGCTACAATGTCCAAACTTAGATATGCTTTATGGCAAGCTACACAGCTTAAATGATTATTTTTGATGGGATAAGGGTGAGACAAACTTTTTGAATAATATTACTAATTCTTAGAAGTAATCATTGCAATTTGTAGTTGGATATTTACCCACATGACACATAGTACAATAGTAGATAGGCCTGATTTTTTCTGCAGGTCATCAAATGCAGCCTGAACATAGAAGGTATGTTTATTCTTTAATAGGAGATCACTTTAGGGTCCCTGAACTTATCAGAGACAAAAGAGATTCCTTCTTCCTAAACAATAATTATTGGAGGGGGCTGCAACAGTTATCCTCAGGTTTACACATTTTTTTAAAAACTAGTAGTTTGTTTTCTTGTATCTGTACAATCATTTCATTCAGTAACAATAAATAGCAGTTGTGCAGATACAAACTTTGCAGATAATCAAGATACATCTGAAATTATGTCTTTTCTTCTACAAGTAACATTGTATTTTGCATAATATTGTGAGTTTATAGGCTTCATTAAATTTATAAAGCAAAGTTCAGAAAGCAGTTTTCTTTTCTTAATTCTACCTTCTCCCCACAAAACTGTCATTCTGTTGCTTCCTTTCCAACTCTATGACAACAGAACATACCATAGCCTTCCAATTATTGGGAGTGATTTTAAATGTGTTATTTTTAGATATGAAACACCAAAGCTATGAAACATTCTTCTCATATTTACCTTGAGGTGTAAAGAAAGGAGACTATGATCTTTGGTTTCTCTGGTCTCTGTATGCAATGCCCTTCCATTCACATTTTCTCCTAATGATCCCATATCAATAAAGACACTGGATCTGGTACAAGAAGAAAGGACACATTTTCTCAAAGACTAGTGTCTTCTGTAATATTAGTAGAATTCTTTTTTATTTGTTTTCTCTTCCATTTTTTTTGCAGCTAGAAATTGAACCTCAAGCCTCCAAAATGCTAAGCATGTGCTTAATCACTAAATTACACTACTGCTTAGTTCTTTTCTAAATGTAACAAAGGCAGAAATTTGACAACCCATGCTTGTAAATCTTAGCATTCAGCCTTCAGGAACGTCTCCATTAGTTTAAAAACAGCCTGATCTAAACAGAAATTTCAAAGCTATCTAGAAATATATACTGAGAGGCTGTCTAACATAAACTAATAAAGAAAATTTATTTTTTCTTCTTATAAGAGATGAAAGGATTTGGAATAGCTAAGTCAACTAGTAGTATCATGAAGTTCTCTTTTGAGTATGAGTTTCACGTCTATCATTTTTACTATTTTCCCATCCAAACACTAAGCCGAATCTCTCCTTTGGGTTGTAATAGGTATGAATCAGTTGCACTTTTAGCAAATACTACAGTCTGACTCTATGGCTTAACACCTGGACTATGTTTCATGTCCTTACCACAGCCTCTGGGTCTAAAGAACAAATACTGAACTGCCATTGAGTGCTTTCTAGGAACTGTCACTATCCTCAACATTTCCACAACTTATCCACACAACCTCCCAAAACAATGTTATATATATATTTTTTATCTTTCTAATGCATTCAAATGAGAGTCAATTGCTTACTATTGCACAATTGGCCTATGTCTGAGCTAAGATGACTACTCAAGCCTGTTTGAATATAACATATGTCATCTTAAAAATCACAATGAGTTGTCTTGGGCTACATAAAATTTGTTGGATCGAGGTCTCATGTAATGGTAGTTGGAAGTTCTTGATGAAATCACTCATTCATGCTCTTGTGGTAATACAAATACTGCAGTCTTCTGGGATTTTACATTTTGAAAAAATACTACACTGTATTATTTTCCCTCCATTAAAGATTAATATATTTTATAATATTCATAGATATGTGAAGCAGATTCTTTTTACTTTTTCATCATATCTTTGTGTTCTTCCCCTAAACTTAAACTTCTATTCCAGAAGTGTGTAAATTGCAGAGATGTTTGTGAAGTTCTTCTGCCTTCCATAGAAAGTGTTTTGACAATTCTTATGTGCAAGTCACTACAATAACTGCTAGAATACAAAGAATGGTGTTGTATTATCTCTACCATCATGCAGATCTAATTCAAAATGTCATATGGTCCATATAAAAAAAGGTAAAGTTGTACTATAGTCTTTAATAAATTCTATAGGAAAGGAAATGTATGCTTTAAGAATTTAAGAAATGAATTCATATGGCCTGTATATCAGGAAAATATCTCCCTTCTCTCTCTCTCTCTCTCTCTCTCTCTCTCTCTCTCTCTCTCTCTCTCTCCCTCTCTCTGTTTGTGTGTGATTTCATGGGGTTTGTGTGTGTATGCTTGTGTGGTAAATGTATGTGTGAGCCTGTGTGGGGTGTGTGTGTGTGACAGATAGGGAACCCAGGTGCTATGTGTGTGCATGTGTGTACAGAGGTCAGTGTCTGTGTTGTTATAAGGTGCTGATAAAAACAGGAAACAAATAAAACATAGCATATTTCTCATCTCCAACATTTTCCATCCTGTCAATCACTCAGTTTTAGCTCCACTGTTGACAGACTCACATTGGATCGTACCAGTGAAGGAGACACAGGAGTGATTCCAATATAGTGGCAGTGTAAAAGCAAGGGATAGCCTCTTATGACTCTTGATTTACATGTATACATACAGGCATGACTCTGTGTTTGAGTCCTTTAGGAGAAAGGTTAAAGGTTTGCAATGTTGGGGATTGAAGGGTGGCTTACCTGTGAGAAATGCAGACTGCTCTTGCAATGGACCTTAGATTGGTCCTAGCACCCCTGTTAGGTGTCTCACAACCTCCTGTAATTTCAGCTTCAGAGGTCCCAATGCCTCTGGCCTTTAAGAACAAGAGCACACCCATGCAAATACCTAGACACAAACTCATGCATGTACACTTAATTTAAAATGATAAATATTAAAATTAAGGTTTAGAAAGTATATGTGTGTGTGTGTAGATAGATAGATAGATAGATGATAGATAGATAGATAGATAGATAGATAGATAGATAGATAGATAGATAGATATGGGAGTACAACATACTTTATTAACTGTTACTTGTTTTCAAGTACAGCATCGGTTTGAAACAGGATAGAAACAAACTCAAGATTTCTTGTGAATTCACAGCAAATAATCCAATTATTTTTTTTATTTATAGAAACAAAATACTAAAATTGTTAATACTAAATTTGACATTAGAGTCTGAATGATTGCCATGTAGCTAGGAGAACACAGGGCAGATAGTTACTGAAGAGGCAAACTGAGAATTAAACAAATGAATTTTGATCAGGTTTGCCAAATTAGAAAATGTGAACTGTGGCCTAAGTTACTCTTTTAGGTAAGATGTTTTTACCTGCTAAATGGTTCAGTTGGAGTAGAAAGTGCTTAATCTTGTTCTAATATTCTAGGAATATTTCACATAAAAAAGTGCTACTAGGTTTATTTGCTAATTATATAGTTTTATAAACAATTTTGATTTGAAATGCATTCATTCCAGTTCATAGAAAGATGGTGATTTTGCACACAACCATTTGTATAGGGTGTTTACCTTTGACATTTGTAGTTTATTGTTTATACCTATATTGTACGTCAAGTTCTGTGATAGCGGCAGGACGTATTTTTGATTTCCATTCTGAACTCAACATTCTAATGAAAAGTGGCTAGAATTTCTACTTCAGCCATTGTCTGGCATCTATAAAATCATTCCTAAAGGTCAAACATGTCAAGGCCAAAATTAAGGAATAGCTGTTGCCATCACATTATTATTGTGTGTTCTATACTTAATTTTTTTTACTCTGTTAATAGTACATTTTAAGGAAAAATAAGAAAGTTTGATATGGGAGGGTGAAAACAATCACATTTTGAAAATTATTGTTAATGTAAGAGTTATATTAAGTAAGATTCTAGAGACAGTGATTTCAACTGCAATGCTCTCATAGTTTTCATTTATCTAGCACTAAACTTCATACTACACCTAGATTTCCTTCAGTTTTAACCATTATATAATTTTAAGTCATTTAATCTTACTAGTAATAAAACATTAATTCCATAGAAACAGAATTACATTTTATAAATTTCCTAAAATTCAGTGTGTTACATATACTACAACATATACTATTATACACATTTTCATGTGTGATATAGGACTATTAAAACATACCTAAAATATAGAATTTTTGTTTTAATTACATGTAAAGTGATGAACTTTTTGTTTAACATTAATTAAGATCACTTTACATATTCTTTTGATTAGGAACCATGAGCTGAATATGATCTACAGACTATGTGACTATTATTTAATTCTTCCACTTCTTATGGATGATTATTGACTAAAAATAATTCTAATACTCTCAAATCCAGAATACTGTAGTTGCTTTCCTGTCTTTTGTTTGTCTACAGATTAAGTTGATTTAGTAAAAGAATTTATGCCACATTAAAATGGGATGAAATAGGTCACATTATGGGTTACATAAATAACTTTTACAAATTTTCTATATATAAAATAGAGGAGTTTCAGCAAAATGGATGATGTGGCAAGGAACTGGTAACAAGATAAAAGACGAACTCCCATAGTCTCTGGGTGTTTGGATCCTCACACTCATGTGCACATCAACAAATGGAAAATGAATGTATTAGACTACCAGACAACTAAGCATTGTCGAAGCACACACCACTTAGCCAGAATATTAAATGCACTACAACAACTCCAGATTCCAGCTTTCTATATTCCATTTGATTTAATTTTCTTAGTGTTCTCAACTAGACATTTTATTCCATGGATATTTCAATTCTTTAAGAAATGCCAAATATTTTCTCAGCAATAAAATATTATAATTAATTATAAGATATATAATTTTGGCATTGAACCTAAGGCCTAAGAAATTCTTGGTAAGTACTCTTACATTGAGAAACAACCGTAGCATAATACTCTTACATTTTACAGATCACTTGGCAAAAAAGTATAAAGAGACAAATTAATATATTCTTTTATGATATAGTAGCTATGCTAAGAAAAATTGTGGCAGTAAGAATTGATTTCTAAACCTTAGTTGTTCTCAAAAGAACAGACATGCTCCCACTCACATTCTGGAACAGTGGTTCTTTGTGGATATTCGCATCCCAACTCTTTCAATTCTCTGTGTTTCTCTTGCAATGGCTGTCCCTGTGGCCACTGGACTACTGAATTATAGTCAGAAAATTAGTGAATCACATGATAGACTATTTAGGGAAAAAATGTGCAAGGCCTGAACATGATGTCTATCTTTCTGTCCACTTTCTAATGGCTGTAAGGTTCAGAAATGAAGTTAATCTGTTTCTATATATGATAGTTCTACTGATAATCCTTGTTAATAGGTCAACATTCCCAGAGGCTTTTGAAAGCATGTATTAATAAACACATCCTTCTTGGCTTAGAACCATCCTGTTTCTAAAGCATCCTGGTTCCTCCTCACCTCTTACCCTATACAGACTGGGAGAACTAGATACTACTTATCAATCTAGTTGTAAAGAAAAGTGCCCACTTCTTCAAATACTTTTCTTTTCTTGAAAATGATTTTTTTCATGTAACATATTTTGATCACTGTTTTCCCTCCTGCGTCTCCTCACAGATCCCCCCACCATGCCATCCATCTAACTCCATGCCTCCCTTCTCTCTCTTTAGAAAACAAACAGGCAACATACAAACCAATAAGAAACATAACAAACAGGAAAAACAAAAACAGAGAAAAAATAATGAGAAATGGATACACAGACAGACAGAGAGATAGACACGGCACACATAAAAACAAAAACACAACACTGGAAAGCATAATACATTAGAAAAAGACCAGCAAAATACAAAAGAGCCAAACTAATCTCAAAAACACCATTGAGTTTGTTTTGTGTTGGTCGTTTACTGCTGGGCATGGGGCCTGCCCTTAAGTGTGGTCAGGTTCCATTGAAGGAAATGTTTTTCCTTTACTAGCGGTTGACCCTTCAAGATAAACTCTGGGTCAGAATAAGGGCTCCTATCCAGTTCCCCTCCCAGCACTGAGACCCCATCCTGTTTGGACATGTGCAGACACTGTTTATGTTGCCACAGTCTCAGTGAGTTCATATGTGTGCCGGACACTGTTTTCTTGGTGCCGTCCATCCCCACGGGCTCCTACTATCTTTCCAGTTCCTCTTCTGTAGAGCTGCCTGAGTCCTGATGGGCGGTAACTGATGAAGACATTCCATTTAGGACTGAGTTATCCAAGGTCTGTCACTTACAGATTATTGTCCAGTTGTAGTTCTCTGTATTTGCTCCCTTCTCCTCCTGGAAGAAGCTTCTTATTCTTATTCTTCTTCTTCTTCTTCTTCTTCTTCTTCTTCTTCTTCTTCTTCTTCTTCTTCTTCTTTTTGTTTGTTTGTTTGGTTTGTTTTGTTTTTTTGTTTTTTGGTTTTTTTTGAGACAGGGTTTCCCTGTGTAGCTTTGCACCTTTCCTGGTTCTCGCTTTGTAGACCAGGCTGGTCTTGAACTCATGAAGATCCACCTGGCTCTGCCTCCCGAGTGCTGGGATTAAAGGCGTGCACCACCACTGCCTGGCTAGCAAAAAGCTTCTTTATGATGGCTGAGAGAGACTTTTGTCTCTGGGCATAGCAGGACATTCTTTGGAATCATTTTATTGCTCCATTCCTTCAGCAGAATGATGATATTTTGTTTTCTTCTAGTGGTCTATGCAAAAACTTAAAGAAAAGACAAAAATCCTTCCTATTTGAGAGATTTGAGATTTTAATACCGTAGCCACATCTTAGACACATTTACAAATTGTAATGCTATAACCACAGTGTCCAATATGGCAGCCAAAAATCACATTCAACTACTGAGTACTTAAAATTACTAGTGTGATGTATTGGATGTATAAAGCATACATTAGACTTGACAGACTTGGTATGACCCAGAGAGATTAGATAAAGAGAGGGGGCCTGGTGGAAGCACAAATTGATCTCTCTGGGAGGGAGAATATAGTCACATGCTGCTGCTAAAACAATGGTTGCTCTCTGCAAATCTACAGCAGGGCTAAGGACAACATCCACACAACTTTCTGAACATGGAAAAGTCAAGCTGATGCCTACATTGATTCTTCACCCCTATATTCTAGTCACTTTTGTATGGGAATATACTCTGAAGTCCACTGAAAGAGAAAAGCCACAAAACACTTAACTTACAATCTGTCCTGCCTGCAAAATATTCCAGGGCAATGGAGGCACAGAACTTGTGGGAGCAGCCAACCAATGTGTTATTTTACTCAAGGCCCACTCCATGAGAAGGAAACTATGCATGACACTGCTTGGGTAACCAAGAATCAGATTCTTGGCGGCCCAGAGAGCTAGGGTAAAACAAAACATGACTGTTCTAAGAAAAAATTAAATAAAATGATTCCTAATGATGTTCAGTTACACTCATAAATAAGTGCCTTTTCCAGTCACCATCACAGAGACTTTCTCCTGCAGCACATGGGAACAAATACAGAGACCCATAGCCAGACATTCTGTGAAGAGACTCTAAATGGGGGTTTCCATCAAATCCCTTCCCTCAAAGCTCAAGTAATCCCATGGAAGAGACAGAGAGGTTGTAATATTCAGAAGAGAGGCTGCATATGAGGAGATCAGGGCCCTCTGAATCAACGTAGCAAGGCACATATGAGCTCTTTGAACCGAAGTCCCCTATCTCTCTATACATTGCAGATATTAGCATAGTATTTTTATGGCACTCCTGACCATGAGAAAAAAATGGTCTCTGACTCTTGTGCCTGATCATGGGACTCTTTTCCTACCATTGGATTGGCATGTCCAACTTTGATATGATTGCTTTTGCTTCATCATATTATACTTATTTTGTCATGTTTGGTTTTTATCTCTTAGAAGCCTGTTCTTTTATAAAGACAGACAAAAAGAAAGTAGATCCAGAAGGAGAGGAGATGGGAAGGAACCAGAATGAGTAGAAGGAAGGGAAACTATAATCAGGATACACTGTATGAGAAGAGACTTTTAATTTTTTTTTTTTTTAAAAGAAAAATGTATATAAAAGTCTCAATAATGATGGTTATTGATTCACTGTGACAGGTAACCAACCAGAGATGACCTCTCAGACACAGTTAATTGCCAGTTGAAAATCTATTCCTGCTGGCTAGAACCACAGCAGGCATTTGGGGACCTAGGTGTGGCCCCAAAGGTCCAGAATATAAAGATTTTAAGGATAGAAACGACATCCTGGCATCTCACTACATAGCCTCAGGGCAGAAGTAAGTAGTTTGAAACAAGCAGTTTTAATAGAAGCTGAGATAAATAGTTAGCTAGAAGGGATTCTATGCAAGCAGATAATTTAACAGAAGCTAAGACAAGTTCGCTAGACATCCTGATGTATAGTTGCTAGAATAAGTTTGGGTAATTTTGCATGTGATTCTTCATTAAGGAGACCAAATTTATTTAAACAAGAAATGGCCTCCACAAGAGTACAAGATGAGGGAAATTTTGTACTGTCTTGCCCTATCATATCACTGGTAATATTTGTATGAATTTTGCTTTGAAAATATTTTATTACTATTATTCTTAATATGGTGACTGAAACATTCAAAATGACACTTACTTATACTTATTTTGGACAGTAGTTGTCTAGATAATCAAATGCATCAAAGATACATCAAAAGCAAAGTATTTGATATTCTTTTTCCCTGACATTGCATGTGATTTGAGCAGGTTTGTTAGGAGGAAAATACAATGATTTTGATATATCAGATTTTGGTATACTTATCATTGTGTACCAAAATACTGTTCAATAAGCTCTATTTTCCCAAATATTTGTACTAGAGAGAAGATGTTTTCCATCACCCAGTACATTAAAAAATGGGGAAAACATCTCTTTCATTCAGACATTTTCAGTCCACTTTAAGTGTTACAGCTCTGAGAGGAAAGGTATCCTAGCAGTTGGAAACCAAGGAATTCTACACAAAATCACACCATACAAAGCACGGCACACAAGAGATTTACTTGGAAAGACACAAGAGGGTTGCTACCTCTGTTCAGGAGAGAACAAGCAGGAAACTCAGCAGAAGGAGGCTGGCAAGATATAGGGTTTTGTAGGGGGACAGAGCTTTCCAGAGTAGCCCAATCTTGAGCTTTTTTGTTTGTTTGTATGTTTCCTGTGGGGCAGGGCCTGGTCACTCTCCTGCCTCTAGGGACTAGGAACTGCCATTACAGCTGTTATGGAAGTCTGGGGGGCTGGAGAGGGGGACAGGGCCTGGTTGCTTACATCTTATATCCACTTTGTTGAGGCAGCAGCTCATGCCATACAGTGTTTGCTATGCTTACTTTAACCACCCTTGTACATTAATATGGTGATATTTTATTTGTACTGAAATGTGATTTTATTTGTATGTTAATAAATAAAATTGCCTGGGGGTCAGAGGTAATAGCGAGTCATAGCAGAAGTCTGGCTGTGGTAGCACAAGCCCTTAATCTCGATCACATGACAGACAGATCTCTGTGTGTTCAAGGACACCACCAGAATGGAGACACATGCCTTTAAACTCAATACCAACCACAGACCTGGAGGTCTGTATAGACAGGCAATGATGAGGAGGTCATGTGGTTGGGTTTATAACCAAGGAGAAGCAGAACAGAAAGTCAATAAAAAGACAGACACACAGGAAATAGGTCTCTTTCTTAGGGGAAGGACGGCAGTGGCAGCAGGTGTTAAGAAGGCAATTTTAGTATCAGCTTTTAGCTACTGTTCTGACCTCTTGGGATTTTAACTCTGGATTTGGCTCTGTGTTTCTTATTTAATAAGACCATTACATCTACCCATTAATATGCAGGGAAAGGATACAAAGCACAGTGGCAAGAAGAAGGAAAAGGGCTGGAAGTTCTGACAGCCACATTTCTTAGGATACTATTAGAAGTATAGATGTATTCATAGCAATTAATGTATTACTTAAAATAAATTACCAGGTATCAAGAGTATGAATGATTTCTAGGGAGAGAAAAATCCCTCTATATATGCAGGCAATTTTAATATGAAAGCATCGCTGCCATTTTTTCTGACAGTCTCTATGGCCTTGTCTCACACCACATGGGGCCTTTGCTGCTTCTGCTGCTTCCTTCTCATTTTCCTTTACCTCTTGTCTTTTTTGAGTGTTTCTGGGGATCAGTCACAGACTCTTGCATATAGCAGGCATCTTTTCTATCACTGACTTCTAAATTTATCATTTTCTTTTGTTAAATGAGAACAGAAACTATTTTTTAAGTTGTACAACTTTGTACTTAGTGTATTATGATTATAGACTGTTCTCTCAGGAGATACAATACATGCTATTTTGGAGTGTTTAACCCATTCATGATTTCAGTGTTTTTCACTACTCAAATCAGAGTAGGTTTGCTTGTGTGTGTGTGTGTGTGTGTGTGTGTGTGTGTGTGTGTGTGTGTGACTTAGGTAGGAAAAACTACAACTGCCTGAGAGTATCCATTTCATTTCTTATATATTCTAATTTCAGATAGATATAAATATGTATATATGTACGCATTTATCTTCTAAAATGTATAGTACTTTCTTATAGAGAGTTAGATAGAAAATACATTTTATTAAGGTTTCAACAGACCTTGTATTATTAACTACCATGTGGGTAACCTATACTTATTTCTGTGTCTACTTGGGAGTACTTTTATGGGAAACTTGAATCCAGAAATAAATGATTGATATAATTTTTACTTCTACTTGGCTCCTCAAATTGTGTCAGATTATTATTGAACACATTTTATTTAACTTTACTCCTACTGAGCAATAATCTTCAAATACTATTAAGCAAATACAGAGAAATCAGAGAGATACAGATAATATCTGGAAAACCCTAAAATAAATGCCTTTTATTCAGGAATAAGTAATTCTACTTTATATCTGAATTAGACCCTTGAGCTCCCATGGATTATTGTACACAGAACATTTATAGTCTCATTGAAGGAGTGGTCTCAGTTATAATCAGAATTAAACAAAAGGGGCATTGAGAAACCACTCTGGGGGAAAATGTCACTGAAAAGAGATTTTCATAGGCACATTAAACAGGACCAGTTTTAAATTTATATGAGGTATAGAAAATATAGAGTACAATTCTATGTTTAATAGTATTTGTCATATCACTGAAGGCTTGGAAAACTATTTTGTTCTTCCTTCTTTAAAGTTTATTTTTCATTGTAATTGTACTACTTTCGGGATTCTTTGCTTATTTTTTATACTTTTGAGAGAAGAGCTCAGTGTATAACTCAGACCTATTTTAATCTTGAAGTCTTTCTACTTCAGTATCTCAAGTAGCATATATACAGAGCTGTGCCAACATTCCCAGCAAGAACTTTTTTTTTTTAAACTGGCACAGTGAAAAGAAAAGCATTTGAATGTAAAAGTGCAAGCAAAAGAATTCTCCCTGACTTTGGCTCATGACAAGATGTGCATAGGATCTTGGCTCCTTTCCCAGAACTTCATCTTGGAGATGCCACACAAGCAAGAGGGAAGGTGACAGACTTAAAAATATTAAATCCTTGAGGAAACCCTAGTGAGTCAGGTGGCACCATACTTCTACAACTACTCATTCCCCAACTCCCACACCATCTTCTCAAGAAGAAGAGGGCCAGAGTCAGGCACAGAGAACAAACAGACGAAGGACACTACTGATCAGTTTTCCTCATCCACTTACTGTGTGATGTTATCACTACCCACCTGTCCCCCACAAAAAAATAACCAACAAAAATAGAGAGGAGGGAGAACTAGAAATTCCTGAGCAATGTTGTCAAGGATAAATAAGAAGAAAGGCTAGAATATCAGTATATGAAATTTGATTTTTTTCTTTAATTCTCTATGTCTTTGCTCATCTAAGTTTTAGAACACATAGAAGCAAAACTTCATTAGAATTAATATATTAATGCATCTAAGATACAGAATACAAAATTAACATAAAAATCATGAGCATTGATACATGCTGATGGTAGCATCTGAAATAGAAATGAAGAAGGGAATGCAATATATACTAGTTAAATTTTTCTTTAACCAAATGAGATGATTGTCTTTAAATGAAAAGTACAAAACAATGATGAAATAAAGAGGAAAGCAAATTATGGGATGATATTCTTGTTTATGCATTGTAAGAATAACTATTAAAGATGCTTATGTCTCCTAACTCAATCAATAGATTCAAGCAATCTCTATGACAAATACCAAATAACTAGAAAAAAATCCTAAAATTTGTATGAAACCAAAAGAAAATAGTAAATGTAATATTGACTAAAAAGCAAAATAGGTCAAGCTATACTCCCTGACTTCAATGTGTACTCTCAAACTACAAGGAACTGAACCGCGGGGGATTAGCTTAAGTACAGACAGGGATCAAGGATGAATGACAGCAAGCCGATGTGTAAACACAAGTCTACAAGCAAATGATGTTCAATAACGCTGCTAAGGACATGCCTTGGGAAAAGGACAGTGTTTTCAGCAGTAGTGGGGAAACTAAATATCTACCTGTAGAAAAGGAAACTAGATCTCTCACCTCTCACACTCTGCTTTAGTTGATAAAGAGTTAAATGTGAAGACTTTAGCTATGAAATATCTAGAAGTAAACCTAGAAATACTTTAGAATATTAGATACAATTTTTTAAAAGAAAGTCCACAAGAAGTAAAGCAAAAATTGACAAATGGAGTTATTAAAATGAAAAAGGAAATGAGGCAATACACAGAGGGGAAAAACCAAATTATTTAATAGTTCTCTATTAAAAATTCTTCTCTGTAAAACATGTTATATTCTTGATAATGAGTTAATACCCTCCATGCATGAAGACTCCAAACTTAGCTGCAGAGAGAGCAAAAACAAAGAAGTCAACTAACCAAATTTGAATGGTCAAAACAAAACAACAATAAAAAAATCCAAATGAAAACAAATTAAAACAAACAACAACAACAAAACAAAACAAACAAAAATAAGCAAACAGGCCATAGGTAGAAGCACATATGGTCTGAAAGTTGTTGTGAGGCTTATTTTCTTTTTGTAAAGATTTATATCCATTTCAAAAGTACAGAAAAAAATAACAAATCCACAATGTCTCAAGTATTTCCCTAGAGTGAGAAGAGTCTCACCCCCTTTGTATCACAGAATTTTATTTCTGTTGAAATTTGTTTTTGACTTATACATATGTTCTATCTTTAATTTACCATATGCTATTTATGTTATAAAAAGTTTTGATTTTCAACCATTTAGATGGTTGTACATCTACACACAACAACTGCATTGCTTTTGAGACAATGTGTACATCATACATTAAACACTGTTAGTTTTTTATAAATATTTAGCAACAATTAGGAGGAAAAAATGAACTTGAAGATTTTTCTGCTTTGACTCTCAGTATAGAAAGCTGTCAAGAGTGAAATGGTTTTCTAAAAGGGAAGATTTGGTGTAACTGAGATGAGTGTCTAGATGAAGAAAATGTTTAAGTATGAGAGAGAGGGGATGTAAGTACATAGACCTTGAGCAAAAATAGCTAGGAATCATGAAAAATGTGTTAACCAAACAGTTTTTTATCATATCTTAGTGATGAATACAAAGTGACCTGAATGTTAAGATACAAAAGAACCCCTAAGTGAAATTATGAGTCTATGTGTCATTTCAAAATGACTTAAAATGGTGAATAATCATCCACGTGCTAAGGAAACTTTATGTAAAGTCTACAGAGAATCAAATAAGCTTTGACATTCTGAAATAATGAACAACACTTTAGAGTCCTTGCTGTAATCCTCAAGATGAGTAAGGTAGTCCATATCACTTAATAAGTGCAATAGTATAGTAACACCATTTATAGTAGTTTTATAAAATGAATGCAAATTCGAACATGAATCAACTGAAAAATGCTAATTGCATGTTCCTTGTTTACTCCTGTTTCTCTACAGACATGTTAGTAGTTAGACTTGAGAAAAGTAACTTATAGGTGAGATGTGAAGAGACATGCCTGAGCATCTTAGTTGTTTTTCTATTGCTGTGGTAAAACACCATGACCAAAGCAAGTTGGAGAAGGAAGCATTTGTTTCACCTTACACTTCCTTCCTACAGCCCATCACTGAGGGGAGTCATGGCAGGAAGGTAAGCAAGGAAGAACCTGGAGGCAGGAACTGGAGCAGAAGCCTTGGAGGAACGGTGCTTTCTGGCTTGTTCCTTGCAGCTTGTTCAGCCTGCTTTCTTATAAAACCCAGGACTATCTGCCCAGCGGTGGCACCACTCACAATGGGATGGGCTCCAATATCAATCATCAATGAAGAAAATGTCCCATTTCTCTCTTCCCAAATGACTCTAGCTTGTGTCAAGTTGGCGTAAAATTAGCCAGGACATTGGGGTGGCCTTTGAATGATGGGATCTAAGTACTTAAGTAATGTGTATCATTTAATAGCTTTATGTATATGCTAAATCACACTGGTAGACCATTTTTTTTTCTCTTTTATGTCAGTTTTATAGGTTGAATGTTGAAGAGATCTATATTTTTGTAGTTTTTCATAGAATACAATGCTAACAAGTATGTAAGTTTCTAAAAATGTTATGAAGGATATTTTCCATGTATTCTAAAGAAGCTGAAGCATACTCAGTCAAGCAAGACATATGAGAGCATAAGCACATACTAAAGCTGCAACTCAAAGCTGTCCTCCATGCGTGTATGCACGGACACATGTATGTGTGTATATATATTCTGTTCAAACTTGGCCTGAACAGATTAACAGATTCTAAATAACATTACTTCTTCTTTTTTTTCCTAGTATATATTATACATTTTTAAATTGATAGAAATTCATATAGTGACTCTTAAGTATAAAGTGTTTCTGAATAATCAGAATTGAAACATGTTCATATTCTATAAAGTAATAAAAGCAAAGTAACTGGTCAACGTTTTATGACACAAAAAATTGAAAAAATATTAACTTAAAATGAAGATGTCAAATCCATCTTCTATAGAGCAAGGTGATAAGTCAGATCAAGAAATGTTTATAAAATAAGATTGACCTTAAGAAGACTACAGACAGGCACAAAGGGGATTTCTCTCAAGTTGACACTGGCCAGCATACAAATGGCTGCATTCACAGAGCAATTTGTTTGCATGTGAAAAATTTGCAAATGAGAAAAGAGAAACAACAAGGAAATTCGAAGCAGCTTCATTTGCCAAGGAAAGTACACTTACATCACCATTTACCCTCCCTGTGTTATGATTCCACAGAGCCCTTAAAGGTTTCTCATTGAAAATGCACTTGAACAGCAATTAATAAATGCTCACTCTCTGAGCTCAAACATTTTCTTTAAAATCCTGAGGATTTGGAACCAGGTATGTGTTAGCCTTACTTATACATTATTGCTATTTAAGAAAGACCACTTAAAAAGACAGTTTAAGAAAGATCATATTCTTTCCCTAAATTTTTAATTCACCTAAGTATTAGACTACATGAAATTATAAAGCAAAATAATACACTTTAGTTAAGTAATATTTACATTTAAGATTATAATCCCCTGATCATATATAAAATTTTAAGTACATACAGATCATTGTATAGTCCAGATCAATTTACAGATTCTATATCTCAATTTTTATACAACATTATCAATGCTGTAGCATAAAAAATACTCGAATGTGAAATTGGTTGTGTTTATTTGTAGTAGATATGCCTTGCTTAATATCTATATATATTAAACTCCCTTAAAGATAGTATAGCTTAATAAATTAATTTACCAATGAAAATTGGCTTAGCATCATTGGGAAGGAAATTTAAGCAATTATTTCTCTTATTTCCCCCATAAATTTAATTTCTAAATGGCAGTATAAACTGGCAAAATATGGTTCATATTCTTCATCAAGCCAGGCTTTTGACTTGTAAATATAATTACACTAGATGAAAGATTTGCCTGTCCCTTGAGTTTGGGATACCTTCAAGCTGCATTGACTGGACTAAGTAGTTGTGACAGAGCCCTTCCAGCCCCTGAACCTAAATTATTTACTTCTTTTCCTTTGACAGAAAATACTTTCTGAAGCCTGCTCCAGAGACACACTCAATCACAAGGAGAAATGTTTAGAAAGATGATCAATGCTCAGGGTTGTATTTCTTAGTCTCTTCCTTCTCTTGGTAAATTTTACTCAGGTGCATTACTGAGGGCCCTAAATTCTGCTTGCATGGAAGCCAGACATTCCACAGTGAGTGAATGACCTTGGAAATGGTCAGTTCTAAATGGGATATATCTATCAAAACACCTCCCGCCTTGCTCAGGAAATCCAGAAGATAAGGTGGGAAGAGTGTAAGAGCCATAAGGGATGAAGGACACCAAGAAAACAAGACCATATAGATCAACAAGAGAAAAACACATATGAACTCTCAGAGACTAAAGCAACATACACAGTGCCTTCAGGAGTCTGCCCTTTGTTCTCTGCTGATATATTACGGCTTCTAGCTAAATATTTTTATAGAATTCATGAATGTGCAAACAAGCAGGTCTCTGATTCTTATCTCTTCTCTTGGGCTCTTTTTCTTCTATTGGTTTGTGTGGTGGTATTGTGTTACCCACAATATTGTGCACCCTAATAAATTTATCTGGGGTCAGAGAACAGACAGCCACTAGAACAGCGCCAGAAATGGTGGCTAGAAAATGGGTCAGAGCAAGCCATAGCAGAAGTTAGGCGGTGGTGGTGGTGCACACCTTTAATCACATCACTTGGGAGGCAGAGCTAGCCAGATCTCTGTGTGTTCAAGGATACAGCCAGTATGGAGACACATGCCTTTAATCACAGAAATCCAGCCTTTAATCCCAGGGAGTGACAGCAGAAGTAGAAAAATGTATAAGGTGTGAAGACCAGAGCTAGTTAAGCATTTGGCTGGTTAAGCTTTCAGGCTTTGGAGCAGCACACTTCAGCTGAGATCCATTCCGGATGAGGACTCAGAGGCTTCCAATCTGAGGAAACAAGACTATAGTATGAATCTTAACAGGAGTCTTATTAATCAGATCAAACCCGAGGCCAGTTATTGGGGTGACTGCTGGAAGATCAGAGAAGCAGAACAAACCATATCTACCTCATCTCACCAGTTCCTAGGCTGGTCTTGTTTCCTCACACTGCAAGCTTCTGAGTCCTCATCCAGAATGAATCTCAGCTGAACTGTGCTGCTCCAAAGCCTAAAAGGTTAACCAGCCAATCGCTGAAACAGACAAATGCTTCTAGTTTCTGGTCTTCACGCCTTATATATCATTCTATTTTCTGCAGTCACTCCCTGGGATTAAAGGTTGGATTTCTGGGATTAAAGACACGTGTCACCATGCCTAGCTGTTTCTAAAGTGGCCTTGAACTCAGAGATCAGGCTAGCTCTGCTTCCCAAGTGATGGGATTAAAGGTGTGCACCACCACCACTGCCCAACTTCTGCTATGGCTTGCTCTGACCCATTTTCTAGCCACCATTTTTGGCTTTGTTCTAGCAGCTGTCTATTCTCTGACCCCAGATAAATTTATTAGGGTACACAATATTGTAGGGAACATAATACTACCGCATAAGACCAGCTGAGGAACTGACGAGGTAAGGTAGCTGTGGCTTGTTCTGCTTCTCTGATCTTCCAGCATTCACCCCAATAACTGGCCTCAGGTTTGATTTTATTACTAAGAACCTTTAAGATTCCTGATACAGGTTTGTCTTGTCATCCTCAATGAAATAGTTTTTATTTTTTTCTTATCCTATTGTATCTTATTTTATTTTTAAAAAATGGATGAATGAATGAATGAAAATCTAGCCACCAGGATAAAGTTAACAACTAAACTGTCCTTTATACCTTCAGGGAATGGGAAAAACCTGTGGAGTGACATTGGTTATGTCAACCACTCCTGGTCAGGCCTCGTACTCAGAAGTAGTTGACCAACATATAATAGACTCCACAGGTTTTTTTTGTTTTTATGTGTTTTTGTTTGCTTACCATCTGGTGGGCTTTGTTGTTGTTGTTATTTTCATTTTTATTTCCTTCTTAGGTATTCTTTTATTTTGTTTTCTTTGTTCTGGGTGTTTTCTTGTTGTATTGGATTTTTGTTGTTTGAAAAAGAACTTAACGTTGGGTTAATATGATGGGGGAAGGATCTGTAAAGATTGGGGAGGGGAAGTATAGGATCAAAAGTATACTTAAATTTAAAAGTTATTTTAAATAATAAAACACCTAATAATTAAAACTATTACAAAATGTCCTCATGTGGAGGATCTCATTTATCAAGAAGGCATGCCATTCCATACCACAAAGGAAAATGATAACCCTGGGATTCCCACTCCAAAATGCTGCACTCTCAGAAGGTTCTCTCTTGGTTATGTATTTTTTCATCCATAACAAAGTGCAGCAATCTACCACTTAAACAAGTAGGCACACACTACCTAAGCAAAGATAGTCATATTAATTTTGTACTTACAGATGATACTCACATGCATCAGCTTCAGTCGTATATCTTATGACTCATCTCAGGAGCCATAAAATAGATCTTTCCTAACTCATTTTTTATGTGATATTCTCCTTTCTTTTCTGTTACTATGATAAAATACTGACCAAAAACAAACTGGGGAGAAAAGCATTTCTTTCATCGTACACTTTACATCAATCATCAAGGGACTACAGAGCAATAGATCAAGGCCAAAACCTGGAGACAGGAACACTGCTTACTGGCTTGCCCTTTTGTTCAGCTTGCTTTCATACACAACCTAGGATCACCTACCCAGGAGTGTCATGGTCCAAATTGATCTGAGTAGTGATACATCAATCATTAATTAAGAAGATGCCTCATAGGCATGCCCACAGGATAATCTGATAGACACAATTCCTCAATTGTTTTTCTCTCTTTCCCATCACTCTAGGTTGATCAAATTGATGAATACTAACCAGCACATATTGGTCATTGTTAGTGCACCAGTAGTGTTGTGTATCTTTTGCCCCTGCAGGCAAATATATATTCATCACAGCAGACAAAGGCAAATATTCTATATTTGTTTAGCTTTATGAACCAAATGGTTTATTTGGCATTCCCTACATTCCCTAATGGTAAATGGATGACTAAGAAACAACATCCTCAGAAATGACTCACCAAACCTTTATAGATGGGGTTCCCTGAAACTTCCTGCAGCTCTGCCAAAACCAACCAACCAGGCAACCAACCAAACACACAAACAAAAAACCCTCTTCTCTGAGGGTGTTTGAAATCTGCCTGCAGATACATATATGGTCACTAGGAAAAAGAGTAACCTCAGTGAATGGACACCC
The DNA here is from genome assembly GCF_903995425.1 of Onychomys torridus. NCBI lineage: Eukaryota > Metazoa > Chordata > Mammalia > Rodentia > Cricetidae > Onychomys > Onychomys torridus. The sequence continues at coordinate 11,814,972 of NC_050463.1, forward strand.
CACTGCTGTTAGGACAGATTTTGTACCATTCATTGTAGCCTTGCTTTGTGGTGCCCTACAATTCTCAGCAAAATTTCTTAATGTGGTAGAGCATCTTTGTGGAGTAGATAGTTAAACTCCCTCATGCTTTATCACCTTCAAATCCTTATGTCCCTTGATCTTAAAATATTCAACTTCACTTTTTTTCTTTAGTTCTACTGTTAGTCTGTGACCTACTTTTAAATTGATATGTCTGAATTTTATTTTTATCCAAGGCAACTATAATGTGAGGGTACATTTTACAGATTTTATTGTGCTATACTTTATTATATTATGTTTTGAATATTTTGATGCTATTTGTAATATCAAGTAGATTTTTTGTAGTGTCATGATAGATACTTAAGTAAGTATATACAAAGATAAAGATAGTCAAATCAACGGATGGGTATTGGTGAAATTATTATGGCCACTCCACGTAGTTAAAAGGGAGGTTTATTTTGTGGGGTACTTACAAATGAGGGGGTAGGTTACAGGGTCTGGCAAGGGTATAGCACAATCCGGCGTTGTTCTCTGGAGAACTCTGCTCGGTCTACCTCCAGCGTCCAGAGTCCGGGAACCAAGAGAGTGAGTACTTCCCGATCCTTCGTCTTCCGCTTCCTCCTCTGCCCCGCCTTGTGGGCGTGACCATTACCAAAGCCTCAGTGGGGGTTGGAACTTCCAGGCCAATGCTGGGATGGCTACCCACTACATCTCCCCCTTTTGTCTAAATAAGAAAGTTCTAACCTAATACAAGACTATATACAAAGAGATGGTTGTCAAATATTGTCCAGGAGTAATGAGGGATAATGACCTAGATAAGTTGGAATTACGATAAGTACAAACAATATCAAGCAAAAAACACATAGTAAAATCCAGGGAAGTCTAGGGCATGGGTAGGTGGCGTGTTACAAAGATCATTCCAAAAGGTGTCCTATCCTAAAGAACCTGAGTCTAATACATAATATATCCTATCTAAGATATTATATATGTATATATACTAAGTTGTAACTATAACTGCTAATCTCCAACCTCATCAAAGACCTGAGAAGGAATATAATAATATCTGAGAAATGGGAGAAGGACGCAAGCAACTTTCGGGAGTCTTGCAAGAGTAGACAGAGACAGCTAGCAGCCTGGACAGTCACCTAACGTTTCTCAGTATCGTTGGTGCATTCAAATTGGCTACAGGCCTAGAGTATCTGGCAGACCATTTTCAGAAGCAGGAATTCTGAAAGACCATCTTACCCTGTCTTGGCAAAGTATAGTGGTCGCTTTCCTTGTGTCCCGCTTGTCCAGAAAGGACAGCATTTGTACTGTCAGCAGTTGAGGCGAGGGCAGTTCTTTGCCCAGTAGGCCATTTTGTGCCAAGAAGACAAAGACAAATTTCCAAATGGAAATGTCTTAGAAGCCCAACATTCTCTCGGGATCAAATTGGTGCTGCCAGGAGCAATTATGTCTCATGTCAACAGAATTCTAAGTTATTTAAATGCCATGTTCTCTAGGTCCATGAAGTGTTTGAAGATTACCTGTCCATCTGACCTATGTATTTATAAATCTGGATAACCTAACTAACATAATTATAGAGATGACAAGCATAGGTGACAATAACTATGTAAGTCTTATCTACCTAAACAACCTAAGGACTAAGCTTCCTATAAATAAGGCAAACAGTCTGTAAGCAAATGTACAGTAAAAGGACAATGACTTTAAATTGTGACAATACACAAAATAACTTTAACAGAGGTAGGAATGTATAGTGCAATATGCAATATGATAATAATCCTAAATATATATCAGTATACAGAATATCTTAAACAGAAGTAGAACATACATACAGTATGACAGATATAAATTCACATTTGTATCAATATACAAATATTTCACATAAGAGTAAAAATATGTGTACAATATAACAAACATAGTTCTGTATTTGTATCAATATACAAATTATCTTAAATAGGAATGTAAAAATTTTATAATTTTATCAACATATAAGAATTCATAACAGTGCAAAGGCTGCTATATTACTAAATTTGTTTACTAATGTATATGACAGTCTACCATAATATCTTATACCTATCCATTCCATTTCTTCTTTTCCCATTTTTTTTAAGACATATTTTCTTTCCTTAAGGAGAGTACTGAGTTTAACAGTTTCTTCCACCCCCAACCCTAGAACCATTATCCATAACCCTGAGAAATATGAACCTTAGGGAGAAGGGGCGTCGTTTTCTTAGAATTGCTTCCTGCTGTTTAGGGAGCGATGGTATCTCTGTTGGGTATTGTGAGAAAGCTCAGATAGTTAAATCTCAGTTAGACTAACTGTAGATTCTGCAGCAACTCTCAGAGTAATGGGTAAGACTGTCTGAAATTTTGGCAAGAAGTGTAGTATGATGATGATTACCATGGCATCATTCTGGATTGGGTAGAGTTGTTGTTGTTGGGGCCCCATCTTCCTTCTGGAGACTTCAGAGATTGCTATTGGAAGAAACTTATTTTTTATCAGAATGGAAGGTTGGATTTAAAGATGTCATGACATGTAAGAAAGGATTCCAAGAAAGCAAGAGTAAGCATGGAGAGAATTAGAAGCTTGAAGATAATGGTCCCTTATAATTGGTTTCCTTCTGTCTCACACCAGAGGGCTCTTCTGATATGGGACTGAAGAATCTCTCAACCTTTTCTTTTATCAATATGCTTGGGTTTAGAGAAGGAGTGAGCCAGTTCCATCTCCAAAGCCAGCTTGGTTTATGATTAAATTGGAACCACAACTATTCTAGATTGATAGAGATATAGATGTTAGACAGTGATATCTTACCCTGTGTAGATTGGTACCAATAGATTCTTTCTTTCTGCTGTAAACATCCGGATATCCAAGGCCTTATGATTTCTGGAAGATGGGTATTTCCATTATCCTGGAAAGACAAAAACAGAACCCTACCCCAACCTTTGATTGTTAATTTTTTCTTACAACCTGAAGAGATGTCATATTGGTGGATGATCTTTTATTTCTCCTCATCAAGGGGTTTCTCCTGTTCGAATCGAATTTTTATTAATTTTGTTGGTATCCATAGCTTTTCTTCTCCTGTGGAAACAAAAGCAAAACCCCTTCCCCAACGTAGGACATATCCAGGTTTCCATTCTGAGGTCAACACATCTTTGAAATAAACCGGTTGGTTTAGCTCAGGAGTTTTGTCTGTCGTCCAATGTCTCTCCGCAGCTGTTGTTCCTTTCTCATCAGCATTGAGAAAATTCAAGGTTAATAAAGCACTATGCAATCTATTTCTAGGAGTCATTGTTACCTGTTGCTGTTTATTTAGCATATCCTTTAAAGTTCGATTGGATCTTTCTATGACTGCTTGGCCTGTGGGATTGTGTGGTATACCTGTAACATGCTTTATATTGTAATAAGCAAAGAACTGTCTCATTTTATTGGAGACATATGCTGGGGCATTGTCTGTCTTAATTTGTACAGGTATTCCCATGATGGCCATAACTTCTAATAGGTGTGTAATCACAGAATCAGCCTTTTCAGAACTCATAGGAGTTGCCCACTGAAATCCTGAATAGGTGTCAATGGTATGGTGTACATACTTTAATCTTCCAAATTCTGCAAAATGAAACACATCCATCTGCCAAATTTCATTTCTTTGTATACCCTTTGGATTGCTTCCTGCAGGTAATGGAGTTTGGTTATAGAAGGAACAAGTAGGACATTTTTTCACAATATCCTTAGCTTGTTGCCAAGTAATGGAGAAATCCTTCTTCAAACCTTTGCTATTTACATGGTGTTTCTTATGAAATTCTGAGGCTTCTAGCACATTACCTATTAGTAACTGATCAATCTCATCATTACCTTGTGCTAGAGGTCCTGGCAGACCTGTATGGGATCTGATATGTGTTATATATATAGGATGTTCCCTTTTTCTGATGATTTCCTGCAATTGTATGAATAATGAAGTTAATTCTGTATTATCAGGAATAAATTCAGCAGTTTCAATGTGTAAAACAACTCTCTCTGCATATTGAGAGTCAGTGACTATATTGAGGGGTTCTGTGAAGTCCATCAGTACCATAAGAACGGCATACAGTTCTGCCTTTTGTACAGAGCTGTATGGACTTTGTACCACTTTACTTAAGTCTCCTGATTTGTATCCTGCTTTCCCTGATTTATTTGCATCTGTATAGAATGTGAGGACTCCAGAAATTGGCTTGTGTCGTACAATGTGAGGAAGGACCCATTCAGTCTTCTTTATGAATTCTATTCTCTTGCTTTTGGGATAATGGTTGTTAATCTCTCCCAAAAAGTTACTGCAGGCTCTCTGCCAGTATTCATTATCTTTCCATAGTGACGAAATTTCCTCATTAGTTAAAGGTACTACAATTTCTGCTGGGTCCATTCCTGTCAACTGACGAAGTCTTAATTTACCTTTTTGAATCAAATCAGAGATCTTTTCTATATAAGTCTTTAATTTCTTATTTGGTTTACGTGGTAGGAATATCCATTCCAATATAATATCTTCCCTCTGCATCAAAATACCTGTGGGGGAATGTCTGGAGGGGAATATGACAAGAATACATTTAAGTTCTGGATCCACACGATCCACATGTGCTTCTCGAATTGTCTTTTCTACTAGAGCCAATTCCTTCTCAGCTTCAACTGATAATTCTCTTGGACTATTTAATTCTTTGTCCCCTTCTAGAGTATTAGCCAAATTTTGTAGTCCATCTTTGGGTATTCCCATGATACCCAATAAGTTGGAAATGCTTCCTAACAACTTTTGAAAATCATTAAGAGTCTTTAATCGATCTCTCCTCAGTTGTACCTTTTGGGGTCTAATTTTTTGTAACTCTATCTTATATCCTAAGTAATTAATAGAATCTCCTCTTTGTATTTTTTCAGGAGCAATTTGCAGTCCCCAGCGAGGCAAAACTTTTTTTACTTCTTCAAACATGCTTTCTAATGTGTCTAACTTTGGATCAGCTAATAGGATATCATCCATATAGTGATAAATTATGGATTGTGGAAACTTTACACGAATTAACTCCAATGGTTTTTGCACAAAGTATTGGCATAAGGTAGGGCTGTTTAACATTCCCTGTGGGAGGACCTTCCATTGATATCTCTTGACTGGCTGAGAATTGTTATAATTAGGAACTGTGAAGGCAAATTTTTCTCTATCATTTTCTTGTAAGGGTATGGTAAAGAAACAGTCTTTTAAGTCAATAACTATTATAGGCCATTCTTTGGGTAGCAGAGAGGGCAAGGGCATCCCAGTCTGTAGGGAGCCCATTGGCTGAATTACTTTATTAATAGCTCTCAGATCTGTCAGCATTCTCCAATTACCAGACTTTTTTTTAATAACAAATACAGGAGAATTCCAAGGGCTGGTAGATTCTTCAATGTGTTGAGCATTTAACTGCTCTTGAACCAGCTGTTCTAAAGCTTGTAGCTTCTCTTTTGTCAGAGGCCACTGTCCAACCCAGACAGGTTTATTAGTTAGCCATTTTAAAGGTAAGGCAGTTGGTACTTCTGAGAGTTCAACAGCAGTTGTGCTCTGTTTGTGTACAGCCTGAATGTTTGGTGACTGGTTTTTATAGCATGTTATGATATTATTCCTAGAAACATGCATTGGCCTGTATTCCTTTTCTGAGAGTGTAGGAATTTTAATCTGGGTATTCCACTGTTGTAACAGATCTCGGCCCCATAGATTTACTGCTACATTTGCTACATATGGCTTCAGCATTCCTCTCTGTCCTTCTGGCCCTATGCATTCAACCCATCTCGAACTCTGTTTTATCTGAGATAGGGTGCCAATTCCTAAAAGTTGGACATCTACCTCTTGAAGAGGCCAATTTGGATGCCATGATTTTGGTGTAATTACAGTCACATCCGCACCTGTGTCTACCAGGCCCTCCAGAACCAAGCCATTAATTCGAATTCTAAGCTTTGGCCTTTGTTCATTTATGGAAGTCTGCCAAAATATTTGTTTTATTGTGTTCTTTGTAAACTGTGATTCATCTATCAGAGCTGTTTTATCATCCATTGCAGTATCCGTTTTTAAATTAGACATTGGTTTATTCAGTTGTCCTGGAGAGGAATGTCTTCCACAGTAGCTGGGAATGTTCTTACCACATTTGATTTGGGGGCCTGCAAGAGGCCCCCTGAGGCGTTTCCCGCTACTAAAGGGTTGCCTCGTATATCTATTTTTGATCTGCACTCACTGGTCCAATGTCGGCCTTTGCCACATCTTCTACATAATCCAGGAGGTAGTTGGGGTCTTCTGTTTAGGCTATTCCTAGAAGGAGTATTACTTCTAGGATTACCCCATGTACAGTTTTTACTTATATGACCTGGTGTACCACATTTAAAACATTTGGTACCACGGGGCCTTCTTACACCCCTGGGATTTGTCTCTCCTATCCAAGCCTCATTACTGTAGTTAAGAGATTCAACACTATTAGTATACTGAATCCATTCTTCCAAAGGAGCTGATCTGATCTTTAATGGTGTAAGTATTCTTTTGCATTCTGCATTAGCATTGTCGAATGCCAAGGACTCAGTTAATACTTTTCTTAATTCTTTATCTGATACAGCTTTTGTTATAGCTGTGTTCAGCCTTTGTAAAAAATCAGTGAAGGATTCATGTGGTCCCTGAAATATCTTTGTGTATACCTCAGTTGCTTTTCCAGGTTCTGGAATTTTTTCCCAAGCATTTAGAGCTGCTGTACGGCATAGGGATATTGTATGCTCATCATAAATGGCTTGTACATTCCTGTCAGCGAAACATCCCTCACCAAGTATTTGATCTTGGGAGATCTCAAAACCTCTGAGTTTACCTTGTTGTTCTAAATTTCTTGCCTCTTCTCTCAACCAGCTTTTCCACTGTAACTGCTGGCTATATTCTAGAACAGCTGAAATTAACTGATGCCAGTCATCTGGAATGATTCTATGTGAGGTAGACCATGAATTTAACATCTGTTTTACGTATGTGGAGTGTATCCCATATGTAACTACTGCTTCCTTTATATTTTTAAAGTCCCTTGTTGAAATTGGTTGTAATGTATATGTCGTATATGGCTCAGGGTGTGTGTCATCTGCTGGCTTCTCATGGATGATAACAGGATAAGCCATTGTATGAGAGCCATTTGGAGATGTTACAACCTGTATGGTCTTGCCCTTCTGCTTATTAGGTCCCTTGTCATGTTTATTTAGAGTTTCCTCCAGGGATTGTAAACGAGCACCTAGGGTCTGTTCCAGGGAGTAAACCTCCTCTCTTGTAAGGGATTCCAGATTTTTCATGGAATCATGGAAGTTTTTATGTTCTTCTGAAACACATGATTCTATGGACCTTATCTTATCAAGTAATGATAATTTTTCTTCCTTATATATTGTCTGAGTAGCTACAACTTCACTCTGGAGAGTTAGTGTTCTATCCATTAAATACTCATATTTATTATCAATAAAAGCAATTTTGGGTACAAGCTTGTTTTGTAAATTCTGGTTAGCAGATTCCAAAGAGAGAATCTTTTTATGTAAGTCCTGGCCAGCAGATTCCAGAGAAAGAATCTTTTTCTGTAAGCCTTCATTGCTATCTTTTAAAACCTGTAAATCCTGATTAGCAGATTCCAGAGAGAGAATCTTTTTATGTAAGCCTTCATTGCTATCTTTTAAAACCTGTAATTCCTGGTTAGCAGATTCCAGAAAGAGAATCTTTTTCTGTAAGCCTTCATTGTTATCTTTTAAAACCTGTAATTCCTGGTTAGCAGATTCCAGAAAGAGAATCTTTTTATGTAAGTCCTGGTCAGCAGATTCCATAGACAGAATCTTTTTCTGTAAGCCTTCATTGCTAACTTTTAAAGCCTGTAAATCCTGGTTAGCAGATTCCAGAAAGAGAATCTTTTTCTGTAAGCCTTCATTGTTATCTTTTAAAGCCTGTATCAGTCCCAATAATGACTCATCTTTGTTCTTATTATTAAACCAGTGTTTGAACACTGTGTGAATTATTACAATGAATGTCAAAATGGTACAGGCCAGATATGTCTTAGGGAGGTCGTATATTTCCAGGAAAATGTCATTCATCATACAGGCAAAAAGGTTATTAAATTCTTGTGAGGTAATGTTGTCAGCCATATTACAAGAATTACTCAAAATTTGTTAGTCGTTTTTAAGTTGTAAAATTATCAGGTACTTTTACTTGAAAGAAGCTTACCTTTCCGTGGTTTTGGGAGGTGCAGTAGCACTCTTCAGCCAGCAGGAGGCGTTGGTATAGCTCCAAAGCAAGGCCTGCTGGCAACCTTGGCTGGCGGCAGCTGAAGGCAGGAGCCAAGATGGCGGGGAGCCGGCACTCAGGGAGGAGTGGGAATGCCTCACTCACAGCGGTTTTCGCTGGTCTAGGGGCTAAGCTAGGGAACTGAGACAGGACAAACTGCTCCCTTTTTCGGGAATGGAACCGTGTAGGCGTCCCCTGGTTAAATGGAACTTTGCAGGCGGGTTTAGGTACCCGCCAGCCGGGGAGGAGGCTAAGGGAGGGAGCCGCCTGGGCCTTTGGAATTTGCTCCACGTGAGCGCCAGATATTGGTGAAATTATTATGGCCACTCCACGTAGTTAAAAGGGAGGTTTATTTTGTGGGGTACTTACAAATGAGGGGGTAGGTTACAGGGTCTGGCAAGGGTATAGCACAATCCGGCGTTGTTCTCTGGAGAACTCTGCTCGGTCTACCTCCAGCGTCCAGAGTCCGGGAACCAAGAGAGTGAGTACTTCCCGATCCTTCGTCTTCCGCTTCCTCCTCTGCCCCGCCTTGTGGGCGTGACCATTACCAAAGCCTCAGTGGGGGTTGGAACTTCCAGGCCAATGCTGGGATGGCTACCCACTACAGATGGGTGGATGAATAGATGGATAGATAGATAGATAGATAGATAGATAGATAGATAGATAGATTGATTAATAGCTAGTTCTGTACCACTTTTTAGTTTCTTGGTCTACCTCTTACAGAATTCTTCTTTTCTTTGCTTTTTACATCACTTACTACCTGTCAAAAGTCTAAATACTGCTGCTTTCTTCTTTTCACTTGAAGAACAGCTGAGATGGTGACATGACCACCAAAGTTCCAAACCTTTTCCACTATGAACTTCCACAAATTCTTCTTTCAGAGTCAAACTTCATTTGACAGTGCATATTCTCAATTCCCAGAAAAAATTTCAGGTGTTTGTGTGTAAATGCTTTGCAGATCTCATAGAACAGCATATCATTTCAGACAACTGAACTCATAGCTGTCCCTCTATGCAGATAGTAGCTACATTGTATGTTCTACATGATTTTAAATGTTAAGCAACACTAGAGGATTTTAAAATACACCATGGATTAAACATGGAAATCCAGTATATTAACTTTTAGAATGATTTTCATTCTTACTGGAGTAGTGGTACTTGTGTTAGAAGCTCATACGGGTGATAAAATTCACATATAGTTTACCAAGAGATTGAAGTTGAAGCTGCCTTTTCACCCACTTCTTCCGTGTACAAAATGCTAGGAGTCAGAGACTATGGATTTTGTTTTGTGGAGGTGATTAGCTGAGATCTAATCTTGACACTTAACAGATTTACATCATTTTTTAAACCACTAACTTACCACTTCTACTGCAAAATCCAGGAGACCCAACCCTTGTGATGTGTAGTTATGCCACGAACTGTATTAAAACATTCTCTGCTATATGGAGGAGAGGAGTGCTAGGCGACTATTTAAATGTTTTTTTTTTTTTTTTCTGGATACAGGAGGGAGTCTTATGAGATTCAGGAAGATAATGAAACTTACAAGGCTTAGGAGCCTCACAAAAGTTGTAATTTTTCAATCATAATTACAATCACATCTCCCCTTGGATGCTTAGGTAATACACTGCTTTTAAGTCCTTCATTGTCCTTGAAGCAACCTCTCAGCTGTGCTCATCTGAGGAAGCCCCATAAACCTCAAAATGTTTTTAAGCTAGATTTCACTGCAATTGTTATTTTGCTCTATTGTTGGTACTCTATGGGCCTACATCTCTCTGGGAACAGCTATGTAACCCCCTTTGTTCATACTTCCTAGCAGAAATGATATAAATATTTCCATGATTTAAAGTTCACTCCAGTTGCAGACCTCAAGCCCATCAGCTTTCCAGAGTTTCAGGAAACAATATGACAGGAAGAAAACACCAACGCAAACAAACTAAGCTCAATACTATACTTAGAACCCCTGAGATCCTGCCCTTTCTTACTCTCAGGGTGTCTGCTATCTTCCTCCTGCATCTACCTCTTTTCCTTCTAATCTGTCCTCTGTCTCTGTCACTCTCCCCCTGCAGCTGTAGCATTCAATCAAGGGCTTTGCATAACTTGTTCTTCCCTTCCTTCAGATGAGTTGTTCACCCTCTAACAATCCCTTCATCCCTCAAAGCACCATAGAATCCATAACACCCCTTAACTTAAGGCTGTGCCTCACCAACTAGCTTTTAATTCTGAGGTATATATTTTTTTTTCTTTTCCTTTGAAATATACTGCTCTTCCCCTAAATTTTAACCTAGTCTAAGACTTAAAAGCATTCTTTATTTGTCCTTGTGGCAACTTTTGCTTTTTATTATATTATTCAGAGAAAATTTCCTATACTTAAAAAAAATTCAGGATCTCTCTGATAATATAATAGAGGTCTATATTACCAGTCTACAGAACTGTAATCATATTGAATTTTCTGGCTATACACATACCTACAGTATTTCTATAGAATAAAAATAGATAATACTATTGACTTGTTAAGTAATTCCGATCCAATGATTCTAAAAATAAGTTTCATCTAGTGTGTTTTGGATTGTCTGTTTGTATGCAACACCATGATCACCTTTTCTTTTCCCAAATGGATGGAACAGCACCACTATCAAAAAAATCTCATAAGAATTCCAAGAGGCAATCATGGTGTGATTATCTACATGACCCTGAAGAGTCTCTAATGAGGCATAACTTATTTGTGGCAGCTATGTCTATTGCTATCTGTCTTATTCTTGAACTGGAACCTTTCATCTGGCTAATCTAATTAGCTCTTATCAAACCTTTAACCAGAATGCCTTCTTTTCCCTCTTGATTACTCTATTACATTTGTTTTAAATTTCAGGTACTAGATGAGATGAAAGGTCTACAAAAGCATTTAGGACAACAAATTAGCCATCTAATCCAAGTTCCCAAATGAAGCTCTGGGATTCTTTTCTTACCATTTTCTCAAAATGCCTAAAAGTAGAAGACTAAAACATTGAGGGTAGAGAAATTTTGACTGCTGCAGCCTATCATGAACAGTGTGGGCAATCATTCTGTCAGGAGCCACAGCTATATAAGCCATTAAAGAATTTGATAGAACCTCTCCAGCTTACAGGAAATATCCAACATTGTGTATAATGTAGCCCAAATGATTAATATTTTTGATAGAGACATATAGACACTCGAGTCAGTCCTTTACAATCATCTAGAATTACAAATGATCCTGGATTTTTTTAGGAGTAGTTGAACAATGGGTCTAGGTGACTTCTTCAATATCCTTCCAATATCTTCTCCAATGTTTATGGTATGGTCAAAAATATCCAGATTGCAAGCAAATGGGAAGTTTTGTCATGTAGCTAGCTATGCTTTCACTTTCCCATTTCAGTGAAGTATAAGATGAATTGCTAAACAGTCTTAAAAAAAAAAACAAAAGCCCAGAGCCAGATATTAGCATGAGATATCAGAGGAATAGAACAAGCCACAACCAACATCATCTTACCAACTCCTCAGCCTCCAAGGAGAGCTACTTCTTGTATGCTCATACCTGTATGCCTTTCTGTCCCTGCCCCTTTTACTTCCTCTCTCTGCCCAGCTACATCACTTTTCTCTTTCTGCCCAGCTCTATCACTTCCTGTCTGTCTGTCCAGATCTCAGACCTCTATGATTAACTAGTTGTGGGAATTAAAGGTGTTTGCCACCATACCTGGCTCTGTTTCTATGTGGCCTTGAACTCATAGAGATCTGATGAATCTCTGCCTCCTGAATGCTAGGATTAAAAGCATGTGCTACCACCGCCTGACTTCTATGTTTAATATAGTGGCTGGCTTTTTCCTCTGATCTCCAGATACGCTTTATTGAGGTGTACAAATAAAATATCACCACAATGAAGATAATTTAAGCTTCCTTTAGAAGTTTTAGTTGTCAACAGTCTGACCACAGGTTTTGGTTTTAATCACTTGTTCACCTTTTTACAGCCACTATTGTAATTTTACTATTAGAAGTTGGCTATTACCTTTACTTTCTGATTACTAAGATCCTACATTTTTTTTCTACTCTGCATATGAGTCACAGCTAGTGTTGCAGGGTCAGAAGTGGATACAGGGAGGGTACTCATTTCTGACAGGCACGTATACCAGAATGAACCTCAAAGTGACTCTTACTCCTATACTAACCATTTTATAAGACTTTATCTCATAAAACAGGAAGTACTCATCAAATATTCACAATTGTACTCCATACCTTTCCTTTCTTTCCACAAAATATTAGCTTTATCTCATTTTGTCATGTCCTAGGGTTTGTCATGTTTCCAAGAATGAACAATGACACAGCAAAGAAGCAAGCAAGCAAACAAATACATACACAAATAAACAACAACAACAAAAAAGAGTTGGCTTCCTTCATAATTTTTTTCTGAGAACTGATTGTCACAGGAAGACTCTGTTCATGTTACACCCTACTGTTCTTTTCATCTGTGTATTCCCACAATTTTTAACCCTTAAACCAAACAAAGGAACATGCTATTATGAAATTAAATACATAAATACCTATGCAGGAGAAAAGGAAAATTAAGAAATGATTTATCTATCCATAAATGTGATGACAAATAAAATATGATATACGCACCAGTACAGAGAAAAGTATTTTGAATGTGTATTGTTAAGGAAAGATAACCAGGGAAAATAGCAATGTATAATATAATTTATTAAAAACTTAAAAGCATCCCAACACTTCTTTATTTTACATATTTGCATACATGAACATATGAATTAAAACTATAAGATATCTTGCCAGGTGGTGGTGGCACATACCTTTAATCCCAGCACTCGGGAGGCAGAACTAGGCGGATCTCTGTGAGTTCGAGGCCAGCCTGGGCTACCAAGTGAGTTCGAGGAAAGGCGCAAAGCTACACAGAGAAACCCTGTCTCGAAAAACCATATATATACACACATCCAGAGATTATTTTTGCATGCTTTATTATTTCAACTATTTTATAATAAATCAAACAAGCATAGGAAAAAAACTCTAAAACACCAGAGACTGCTGATTGCTAAGAAGCATCCTCTGGTGCAAAAACTCTAAAAAACGCTGATGTGGTAACTTCCGTCGTGTGTCAGGAGGAATGGTGAGGAGAAGAATCCCCAGTACAGCAGAGTCAGCTCTCTGGCACAACTTAGAAGTTTTCCCATGTCCCTGATTCCTTTACTAAAGGCATAATTGCATATGGATGGAGATTTCCAATCTAACAGATATACGAAATATGTATTCTTTTAAATCAAATGCCAATTTTAGAAAAGGATCTTGATGTATTATATTCTGCTTCTTGTTTTAAATAGGCATTTTGCTAATGAAAAATAGAAAACAGTCGCCAGGCGGTGGTGGAGCCTGCCTTTAATCTCAGCACTTGTGAGGCAGAGCCAGGCGGATCTCTGTGAGTTCAAGGCCAGCCTAGGCTACCAAGTGAGTTCCTGGAAAGGTTCAAAGCTACACAGGGAAACCCTGTCTTGAAACCCCCCCCCAAAAAAAAGAAAGAAAAAAGAAAAAAAAGAAAAGAAAAAGAAAATAGCCACAGATCTTCAAATCTTCAATCCCTTGAGTTTTTCCTGGGCAGTAAATATTCATGAATAATACTGAATGGCAGCTATCATTCAAGTTTTTAATTTCATACCCTTTAGAGAAATATTTTAAAATAATTAAACTTCACAAATTTTCATATTTACACGTAAGTTTTTTTTAAATAACATGAATTTAAATAGATTCCAAGAATGTATTTTCCAAGCCAATGAATTCTAGAATTGCCTGGTTTTGTGTGATACTTGATTAGCACACATAGATAGATTTAAAATAATTCAAGTGGTGTTAGCTCCATCTCAGGATAGAAAACTTAAAGTAGAACCTTGTCTTGCTATGCATTTTAAATTGAAGTATGCTTAGAATATAGAAGTAGGCAGATCTTTGTTACCTTCCCTGTCCTTTCTAAACTTCATTCTTCTCTTTCCTTAAAAGTGGCCATAGCACCTAGTTGGTGCTCCTTTGAATGAGGCTTTGTGACTTATTCTTGATTTGAGGGAAGGAAAACCCTTATCCTCTGAGTACACAGGAGGGACACACGTGAACAAGGCTCTGGCTGACTTTCTCGGGTTATGGTCTTCAATCACATTCTTTCTTATCAAATTATATTTTACCAAATCTTTGGGGGAGCCATGTGACTTCTTTGGGGAACAATGCCTGAGAACAGCACAAGTGGCTCTCCTCATGGCAAAGCCCCTGGAGAGCCTGAGCCACTTGGCAAGAGCTTTGGACAGTTCTGTTGCATGATTCTGGGTATGGCCCCGCCAACATGTATGCTACGTGCTCTCCTTGTTTTCTCTAAGCTAGACATCCTGCTAGTCTGAAGGAGCCACAATAGGTCATGAAGTTTAATATTACATATTTGCATAACTGTTCTCAGAAGAATGACTTTAACGATAAAAGCTTAAAGATACACCATTAAATAGATGGTATAAACAGTTACTGGGAAGATTTGAGGAACAGGGAATGAAGCCTAATCAGAGAGACACACTGTTCCCTTATTTCTAATACTCATGCCAATACCCCCCCAAATTAAATGAGATAAGAAGGACAGGGGATGAGCAATACCAACTATAACTGTATGTTTCCATAGCCAGGTGTGATCGAGCACACCTTTGATCCCAACACTCGGGAGGCAGAGACAGGCAGATCTCTTTGAATTTGAAGCCAGCCTGGTCTACAGAGTGAGATCCAGGACAGCCAGGACTATTTCACAAAGAAACTCTGTCTCAAAAAGAAACAAACAAACAAACAAAAATACCCAAAACAAAAACAGTAAGTTTCCAGTTTATGTTGCCTATAGGATAAATGGAAAAACCTGGCATGCCACCAAGAGGGGATAGAACAGTACAAAACCTAAAATGGATTGATCTAGCTTTAGCTGGTGAGTTGATCATGAGAACTGACATCCTTCCAGATGTAAATATTAACCACAAGGGACAAAATGGTCTCCCGCTTTGCATGAAACTGCAACTGCATGTGCCAGCAAGTGGGCACATAGTTCTACTGTAGGTGTGCCTATTAGAAAAGTTCCTTTGTAGTTTGTAAAACTGCTTCTGCTTCTGACAAAAGAAATATAGATCAAAAAAGTAATTGCTACCTATGGGAGGATTGGGAGATGGAAGAGGAAAGAGACAGAGAACAAACTGGCAATTAATTATTGTAACCGTTTTTAGAAAATTAGGAAGTAAAAACTGGTTGTAAAACTGTTCATGTAAACTGTTGAAAACTGTTTAAATAAAGATGGTTCAAGCTATTCAGTACTGGCTCAATCTATTCTGGGTCACTTGCTTAAAGGACAACTGATTGTCAGTCTTTCCTTGGTGCCCACTCCAGCAAAAACTGGCTTTATCTTCACTCATGGGCTGTAAAATATCCTGAGATTTCCCTGTTTATTTGGACTGTCCATTCCTTATTAAGGTTCTCATGCCATGAAAACTTATTAAATAAATATATATTTTTCTCCTTTTGTCTTTGCTAGTTTGACTTTGCTAGTTTTATGCCCATCCAAAAACCCTTGGTGGGGGGCAGTGATCAAATCTTCTTTCTCTGGAGTTGGAAATGTTTTTTTGTTTTATTTGTTTTGTTTTTTATTTGTTTGTTTTGTTAGTTGGTTGGTTGTCTGTTTTTGCTGTTTTGTTTTTAAATTGAGCTGTGTTCTAATCACCAGGTAGTTTGAGTTCCTAATATATATCAGTTCCTCATCTAATGTATTATTTGTCTCTGGTTCCCCAGGTATGTGCATTTTCTCTTACTATTAACTATTTACTTTGCTGTGCAAACTTTGTTCAATGTAATTTATTTTGCTTATGTTTTGTAATGGTGATTGCTGTGGGATAATGCCCTTGTACATTGGTTTAATAAAAACATATAGGTGGGGTAAGCAGATGAGGATAATCCTGGGAAGAGGAAGGGTTGAGTCAGGAGTCACCAGCCAGACACCAAGGAAGCAAGATGACAAGACAGGACTGAGATAAGGAACAAAGCCATGTGGCTAAACGTAGTTAAGAATTATTGGCTAATTTAAATGTAAGAGCTAATCAGTAATAAGCCTGAGCTAATAGATGGGCAGTTATAATTAATATAAGCTTCTGAATGATTATTTTATAAGTGGACCACGGGATGTGGGTGGGAGAGATTCATCCTACAGGGCCCAGGCAGAACTGGAGAAATTTTCCAACTACATTTGATATACCAACATGGTACTCTAGAATTTCCATAAGGCCTAAAAGAGTTTAAAACGGGATTCTCTGGGAGGTGGAAGGCTGAGGAGAGAGACACTGCCAGCCGCCACCGCCATGACAAGGAAGATGTAAGGTATAGGTAAGCCACGAACCAAGTGGCAAAGTATAGACTAATTGAAATGGATTAATTTAAGATAGAAGAACTAGATAACAAGAAGCCTGCCACGGCCATACAGTTTGTAAGCAATATAAGTTTCTGTGTGTTTACTTGGTTGGGTCTGAGCGTCTATAGGCCTGGAGGGTGAGAGAGATTTGTCCTGACTCTGGGCCAGGTAGGAAAACTCTAACTACAGGCTTCTAAACACTCAATAATGGAGCCAAAAATAGCTTTCTACTTCATGTCTTATGCAGGCTGAGATATAGAGATGCTAAGGTACAAAGATGTTGTGACATGCCAACGTGAGCTACAGTATGGTGGGTTCACGGCATATGGGCTTGAGTAAACCATGGCAGATTTCTGTCACTGTACACAGTGGCATCTGGAAGCAATACAGGATGGTGTATGGTGAATATAGCTTTTGCTAGTACAGACAGGGTAAAAAAAAAAAAAAAAAGGAAGGAAAGAAAGAAAAGGTTTTTGGGCTACATGCTACTAGATGGAACCATAGACCCACTGCTTCCCAGAGATAGGTGGGCATGGTTCCAAGAGCTGGCAGTAAACATAGTTCTGCCATGTTGGGAAGCTGAGGTGGGCAGAGCCAGCAGGCAAAGCTGCCATTTCAGTCCTAGTCATTTGTCAGTTTAAAGCAATAGATTCACAAAAAGACAGATACAGATGAAATAAACCTCTGAATGGTTTACATTATATATAAAAATGCATATAGGCTTGGAAGAGAAAGGAAAAGGAGGATAGACAGTTATATAAAGAAATAGAAAGTTTTAAAAAATAAAGTCTTACTATGAGTGAGTACATACCATGTTTGTCCTTCTGAATCTGGGTTACCTCACTCAGGGTGATATTTTTCTAGATCCATTCATTTGCCTGCAAACCTCATGATATCATTGTTTTTCTCTGCTGAGTAGTACTCCATTGTTTATATGTACCATATTTTCTTTATCCATTCTTCAGTTGAAGGGCATCTAGGTTGTTTCCAGGTTCTGGCTATTACAAACAATGCTGATATGAACATAGCTGAGCAAATGCGTTTGTGGTATGATTGAGCATTCCTTGGGTATATGCCCAAGAGTGCTATAGCTGGGTCTTGAGGGAGATGGATTCCCAATTTTCTAAGGAAGTGCCATATTGATTTCCAAAGTGGCTATACTAGCTTGCATTCCCACCAGTGGTGGAGGAGAGTTCCCCTTGCTCCACATCCTTTCCAGCATAAGCTGTCTTCTGTGTTTTTGATCTTAGCCATTCTGACAGGTGTCAGGTTGTATCTCAGAGTCGTTTTCATTTGCATTTCTCTGATAATTAGGGATGTTGAGCAATTCCTTAAATGTCTTTCAGCCATTTGAGCTTCCTCTATTGAGATTTCTGTTTAGTTCTATAGCTCATTTCTTAATTAGACTGTTGGGCATTTTGATGTCTAATTTCTTGAGTTCTTTATATATTCTGGATATCAGCCCTCTGTCAGATGTGGGGTTGGTGAAGACATTTTCCCATTCTGTAGGTTGTCACTTTGTCTTGTTGACTGTGTCCTTTGCTCTACAAAAGCTTCTCAGTTTCAACATTGATTGATTGTTTCTCTCAGTGTCTGTGCTACTGGTATTATATTTAGAAAGTGATCTCCAGTGCCAATGTGTTCAAGACTACTTCCTACTTTTTCTTCTATCAGGTTCAGAGTAACTGGATTTATGTTGAGGTCTTTGATCCACTTGGACTTAAGTTTTGTGCACAGTGACAGATATGGATCTATTTGCAGCCTTCTACATGTTGACATCCAGTTATGCCAGCACCATTTGTTGAAGATGCTTTCTTTTTTCCATTTGACTAGACTGCTACACAACTCCAGGGAGGCTACCTAAATACGGGACCCTACAAAAGAAACAGGGATCGCCCAATGACAGAGAAATAGATAAGATCTACATGAACAACCTGGATGACAGTGGGAGTAATGAAGGGCCAGATTTGAGGGAAAGAAAGCTTAGGGGAGCAGGAGATCCCAGATGGATCAAGAACAGAAAGGGAGAATGAGGAATAACAGTCCATGATAAATGAAGACCACATGAGAACAGGAAGAAACAAAGTGCTGGGGAGGTCCCCAGAAATCCACAATGATACATCCACTGTAGACTAGTGGCAATGGTCGAGAGAAAGCCCGAATTAACCTAGTCTGGTGAACAGATGGCCAAACACCCTAACTGTCGTGCTGGAACTCATCCAATAACTTATGGATGTGGATGCAGAGATCTTTGGTGGAGCTCCAAGAGTCCAATTTTTGAGAAAGAGGAGGGACTGTAAGAATGTGAATAGTTGAGACTAAGATTGGAAAAGCTCAGGGACAAATAGCCTAACTAATGGAAACACATGGATTATGAACCAAAAGCTGTGGAGCCACCAACTGGATCAGGCCCTCTGGATAAGCAAGACAATTGAATAATAGCTTGAACTGTTTGAGAGGCACCCAGGCAGTGGGCCCCAGACCTGTTCTTAGTGCATGAGCTGGCTGTTTGGAACCTTAGGCTTATACAGGGACACTTTGCTCAGCCTGGAAGGAGGGGACTGGAGCTGCCTGTACTGAATCCACCAGGTTGAATTGAATCCCCAGGGGACTCTTGGCCCTGGAGGAGATAGGAATGGAGGGGAGGTGCTGGGGAATGGTGGGGGTGGGACAGGAGGGGGGAGGACAGGGGAACCCATGGCTGATTGTAAAATTAAAACACAAATATAATAAATAAAATAGGAGGAAAAAATAAAGACTTTAATAAGAAAGTAAAAGGAATATAAAAAATAAGCCATGTAAAGATGGAAATCACATAGAGAGTCTCGATTATATTGTCTTTGGGATTTTTAACTGCAGGAAGACATTTAATTATTAAGGCTGCTTAGTTAAACCAATATGAATATTTTAAAGGTATCTTCAAAATTTGGATCTAAGAATATGTTGTTTTGGAAGTAGGTTCTGCTTTTGTTTCCACAGGAAGCAAGAGGTTATGGATTTTTTTCCAGGTTAAGATGGATCAGATTTGATTAAGTCAGACCTCCTGAACCTTAACAGATGATACCTATCAACAAATGTTATAGCCAGCCTTCCCAGGACTTGAACATTATTTTGAATTTTCTCAGGATCCCCATTAGACTACCAGCACCCATAATCACCAGGGAGCCTAGAAAACTACACCCACATTCCCCAAACTGGACTATGAATATTTGTCTTTGTTTAGAAATTGGTTACAAATTGTTATTGGTCATAGTCAATATCTTCTGAAAGAAAAAAGAGGGATAGGATATAGATATGACAGGATGACAGGGTAGATTATTGAATCTACTTTTAAAGAGCAACAAGTTGTGTAAAATGTTTTAAGTTGCTATAGATTTTAGTTTATTACAAATTTAAAGTTAATTTTCAAATACTCTAAGTATATTTCTACTATTGTTTAAAGTATTATGTTTATGCAACCCCTTTAAAATTGCAATGGATAATTAAGAAATACAGATTAATAATTAGTCTTCTATGATAGTCAAACTTATAGTTATTTTAAGTTTTCTAGGTATACATAGACATAATTCAATTAGTTAAGTGATCTTCAAACACTTCAAAGACCTACAGACCTACAGAATGTTGCATTTAAAATGTTTTAAAAATTTAGACTTTCTGGACAATAAGACACATCTACTCCTGGCAATAGTGATTTACTTCAAAAAGAAAGATGGGCATCGAAGACACTCCATATGGAGTTCATTTTCTTCTTAGCAAAAAATAGCCATTTGGGCCAGAAACTGCTCTTGCCTGGACTGCTGATAATATGTTGAATAAACTGGACAAGGAGAACCCATAGGAAGGTGACTGCTGAACTTTGCAAGATGAAATGGTCCTTCAGGTTCCTACTTCATAAAGGAGACTGCCAGACATTCTACAGGACACAGGAAGAAGCAACTGAGATAAGCTAGGCCTATAGGCTGAAGGGGGATTCCCCAACATTGCAGAGGAGCTTTGGGTGACTGTCCAGGCAGCCAGCTGTCTCTGTCATTCTAGATTTTTGGAAGTTGCTTAGAATGGATTTCCTATTTACTTAGGTAATATCCTTCTGGGGTCTTTGACATAGTCAAAGAGTAGATACTTATAATTTTCCTTGGTATGATAAAAGATAAATTAGATATGAAACTTTAGACTCACAATATAGGATAGATGATAGAATATTTTCTTTAATTTTGCCAAATATAAATAGACTAGATATTGTAACTGTAATTCTTGCTTGACAACTGTTATATTATACATAATTTTACTATGTTAAAATTAAGCCTTCCTTTTTGATTAGACAGATAAGGGGAAACGCTGTGGGATAATGCCCTTGTACACTAGTTAAATAAAATACTGATTGGCCAGCAGCCAGGCAGGAAGTATAGGTGGGGAAGCAGATGAGGAGAATTCTGGGAAGAGGAAAGATGGAGTCAAGAGTCACCAGCCAGATACAAAGGAAGCAAGATGACAAGGTAGAACTGAGAAAAGGTACCAAGCCATATGGCTAAATGTAGATAAAAATTAATGGGTTAATTTAAGTGTGAGTCTAATCAGTAATAAGCCTGAGCTAATGACCAAGCAGTTATAATTATTATATGCTTCTCAGTGATTATTTTATAAGTGAGCTTCAGGATGCAGGTGGGTGAGATTTGTCCCGACTGCAGGGCTTGGCATTAGTTGAATAGATCTTTATAGCAAAGTTCAAAATAACAAGTATTATTAATGTTAAGAAACTTCTTAAATCTGGAAGATATCATGGATATGCTAGACCTAAAATTGAAATTAAATTTGCATTTCACTAAACCTAAAAATTAAAGTAAGAATTTTATAAATTGAGCTATTTTAAAAATTAACTTCAAACTATGCCACATAGAAGCAAATATTCTGGAAGAACAAAATGATGGAGAATGACATAACTACTATGTGACAATGAGTCATTAAAAAGCATCCCCAACAAACATAGGAGAAAAATAAATCTCCACAAAGATAGGAAAGCATGAGCTGGGATACAAAAAAAAAAAAGAAAGAAAAGAAAAGAAAAAGAATGAAAACAAGGCATTTAATGACATATCCATTAAGCATTAAAACATATTACATAAATTTAATTAACATATTTAATTGTGGATGAAGTAAACACATTCAGGAAGCAAGAATGGAAAGTGTAGTATAATGTACATTTTAGGATTATAAAACAGACAAGAAGAATTTTTTATAAATTTCAGAGGTTTCAGAATGAAAGAGATTACTTGTAATTTTGATTTATGAATGCCTATCATAGAATGAGTGCCTACAACAAAATTAAATGAACCTACTGAAGCTAAGTCATTACATAAGCAAAACAAATAATATATTAAAATTGTCCAAGTAATCTACTTAACTAACCAAGTCTTCTTTGGCCATTCATATAACCCAGAACCATTTCAATAAACATATGTAATATATGTTAAATTAAAAAAGTGAATTTATGATAGAAGAATTATTGACAATAAAAGTAAAACTACATAAATATTTTAGCTGAAAATGGAGATAGAAAAGAAAATATTAAAATGTCTATAATTATAATATGAACAACACTAGGGGAAATATGTATGACATTTGTTGAAAAATGAAACTATAAAATTGAGAAATTTCAAGCTTATAACAACAATAATTCATATATGAAATTAAATCCCCATTGGAAATTAGGAACAGAAGACATAATCGAAAACATTTGAAGGCAAGGCAATAGAAAATATATTCTAAAGTATAAAAAGTAAGACTACCCAGTTTCCAGCCATTCTTCACGCCCTGTTGGAAGGATCCCCTTTTCCAAGACTGCAGGGAGACCCTGCAGTCTCAACCCCCTGCCCCCACACCCATCTGCCAGGGACCCCAGCCACTTCCTGAGACTCAGAGACCAGCCCCCAGCTCCCATACGCCCACAACTCCCATCTGGACCAGAGGTGAGTGCCTGGGGTTATAGTCAGAGAGGCAACTGCCCCTGGGTACCACCCCTGGGCACCAGCCATCCCAGGAGGACCTGCCCAACTTGGCCCCAGTTTCCTGCCATTTGGTGGACCCTGCGGGAAGGCTCCCCTTTTCTGAGACTGCAGGCAGTTCCTGCAGTCTCCACACCCTGCCACCACACCCATTCACCCTAGACTACAGCCACTTCCTGAGAATCAGAGACCAGCCCCCAGCTTCCATCCTGCCTTGGAACTCCCACCTGGACCAGAGGTGAGTGCCTGATGTCACACCCAGAGAGGCCTGCACCCGGGTCACAGCCCGGGGCACAAGAAACTCCAGGGAAGACCTGCCCAACTGGTCCCAAGGTTCTGGCCACAGGGCAGGACCCCGCAACAACACTGGGAAGGTTGTCCCTCTCCAAGACCCTCTAGTGTATCCTACAACCTCTAAGTACTGCCCCCATTAGAAACTAGACCCCAGCATCCAATCTGCCCCGGGACTTCCATCTGGACCAGAGATGAGTACCTGGGGTTGTAATCAGAGAGGCAACCAACTCTGGGTCCCACACCTTGGCACCAGCCATCCAGGGAGGAAATGCCCAACTTGGCCCCAGTTTCTGGCCCTTCGTCAGGCCCTGCCAGAAGGCTCCCTTTTTCCAAGACTGCAGGCAGACCCTGCAGTCTCCACACCCTGAACCACACCCATTTGCCCAAGACCCCAGCCACTTCCTGAGACTCAGAGACCAGTCCCCAGCACCCACCTGCAATGGAATTCCCATCTGGACCAGAGAGCCCCCAGCTACCATCTGCCCTTGAACTCACATCTAGACGAAAGCTTCCATCCTGTCTGGGAACTCCCATCTGGACAAGAGGAGCTCCAATCTGGACAAAATAAGGAGAACCCAGGGACTTCCTGAGACTCAGAGTCCAGTCCCACAGCTCCTATCCAGCCAGCACTCTCATCTGGACCAGAGCTCCCATCCAGCCCAGAGCTTCCATCTGGACCAGAAAAAGGCTCCCTAAATCTGTAAACTCTCTCTGGACCAAGTGCACTGATAAGACCAAGAACAAATCCAAGAGGAGATGGGCAGACGCCAAGGCAGAAGTACATACAACAAAATAAAGAGCAATACAGCATCACCAGAACCTAGCCCTTCTCCAACAGCTAGACCTGAACATCACAGAATGGAAGAAGAAGAAAGAAACAACCCTATAAGTAACATCATGAAAAGGCTAGAGCTTTATATAGAAGAAATCAAAAATAAAGTGGAGGAACAGAAAAAACAAAAAATGGGAAGAATGCTATAAAAAACTAGAGGAAAGGACAATTAAAGCAGAAGAAAACAATAAGTCCCTGAAAGAAAATCATGAAAAAGCAAGGGAAACAATCCAACACCAGAAGAGGGAAATAGAATAAATGAAGAAAACACTAGCAGAAGGAATGCTGGAAATAGAAAATCTGAGCAAACGAACAGGAATTTAATGCAAGTATAACCAACAGAAAGCATGAGCTGGAAGAAGGAATCTCTGGTGTTGAAGATATAGTAGAAGAAATAGATTCATCAGTCAAAGAAAACACTAAAACCAACAAAGTCATGACCCAAAATGTCCAAGAAATTTGGGACACCATGAAAAGACCAAACCTACAAATAATAAGGATAGAGGAAAGAAGAATACCAACACAAAGGCACAGAAAACATATTTAACAAGATCATACAGAAAACTTTCCCAACATAAAGGAAATGCCTATGAAGATTCAAGAAGCCTACAGAACACCAAACAGACTAGACCCCCCCAAAAAAGTCCCCTTGCCACATAATAATTAAACAGCTAAACATACAGAATAAAGAAAGAATATTAAGGGCATCAATGGAAAAAGGCCAAGTGACTTATAAAGGTAAACCCATCAGAATAACAGCAGATTTCTCAATGGAGACTTTGAAATCCAGAAGGACCTGGACAGATATGCAGACACTAAGAGGCCAGCCTAGACTAATATACCCAGCAAAACTCTCAATCATCATAGATGGAGTGAACAAGATCTTCCAAGACAAAAACCTGTTTTAAACAATACTTATCCACAAACCCAGCCCTACAGAAAGCACTAGAAGGAAAATTCCAACCTAAGGAAGGCAGATACACCATGAAAACACAGGCAATAGATAACACCACAGCAGTAAACCCCAAAGAAGAGAAGTACACACACACTACCACCACAAAAATTAAATAAATAAATAAAAATAATCTCCCTCATGAACATTGTTGCAAAAATACTCAATAATATTGGCAAACAGACTCCAAGAACACATCAAAACAATTATCCACCATGATCAAGTAGGCTTCATCCCAGGGCTGTAATGGTGGTTCAACATATGAAAGTCCATTAATGTAATATACCATATAAACAAACTCAAATAAAAAATCCACATGATTATCTCACTAGATGCAGAAAAGGCATTTGACAAAATCCATCACCCCTTCATGATAAAGGTCTTGGAGCAATCAGGAATACAGGGAACATACCTAAACATAATAAAGGCAATCTACAGAAAGCCAAGAGCCAACATCAAATTAAATGCAGAGAAACTCAAAGCAATACCACTAAATTCAGGAACAAGGCAGGGCTGTCGCCTCTCCCCATACTTATTCAATATAGTATTTAAAGTTCTAGCCAGAGCTATAAGACAACATAAGGAGATTAAGGGGATACAAATTGGAAAGGAAAAAGTCAAGCTTTCCCTATTTGCTGACGACATGATAGTATATATGAGTGAACCCAAAAATTCAATGCAATCCCCATCAAATTACCAACACAATTCTTCACAGATCTGGAAAGAATAATACTCAACTTCATATGGAAAAACAAAATACCCAGGATATCCAAAAGAATCATGTGCAATAAAAGAACCTCTGGAGGCATCACAATCCCCGACCTCAAGCTCTACTATAGAGCTACAGCAATAAAAACAGCTTGGTACTGGTATCAAAACCGACTTGTGGACCAATGGAATCAAATTGAAGACCCTGACATTAACCTGCATACCTATGAACATATAATTTTTGACAAAGAAGCCAAAAATGTACAATGGAATAAAAGAAAGCATCTTCAACAAATGGTGCTGGCATAAATGGATGTCAATGTGTAGAAGGCTGCAAATGGATCCATATCTGTCACCGTGCACAAAACTTAAGTCCAAGTGGATCAAAGACCTCAACATGAATCCAGGTACTCTGAACCTGATAGAAGAGAAAGTAGGAAGTAGTCTTGAACACATTGGCACTGGAGATCACTTTCTAAATATAACACCAGTAGCACAGACACTGAGAGAAACAATCAGCCAATGGGACCTGTTGAAACTGAGAAGCTTTTGTAGAGCAAAGGACATGGTCAACAAGACAAAGCAACAGCCTACAGAATTGGGAAAAGGTCTTCACCAACCCCACATCTGACACAGGGCTGATATCCAGAATATATAAAGAACTCAAGAAATTAGACATCAAATTCCCAACAGTCCAATTAAGAAATGGGCTTATAGAGCTAAACAGAGAATTCTCCACGGAGGAAGTTCAAATAATTGAAAGACATTTAAGGAATTGCTCAACATCCCTAATTATCCAAGAAATGCAAATCAAAATGACTCTGAGATACCACCTTACACCTGTCAGAATGGCTAAGATCAAAAGCACAGAAGACAGCTTATGCTGGAGAGGATGTGGAGCAAGGGGAACTCTCCTCCACTGCTGGTGGCAATGCAAGCTTGTACAGCCACTTTGGAAATCAATATGGTGCTTCCTTAGATAATCGGGAACCCATCTCCACCAAGACCCAGCTGTAGCACTCTTGGGCATATACCCAAGGAATGCTCAATCATACCACAAGGGCATTTGCTCAGCTATGTTCATATCAGCATTGCTTATAATAGCCAGAACTTGGAAAAAAATCTAGGTGCCCTTCAACTGAAGAATGGATAAAGAAAATATGGTACATACACACAATGGAGTACTACTCAGCAGAGAAAAACAATGACATCATGAGGTTTTCAGGCAAATGGATGGATCTAGAAAAAATCATCCTGAGTGAGGTAACCCAGACTCAGAAGGACAAACATGGTATGTATTCCTCATAGGAGGATACTAGATGTAAAACAAAGATGACTAGACTGCTACACAACTCCAGGGAGGCTACCTAGAAAACAGGAGTCTAGGAAAGGCACAGGGATCAACCAATGACAGAGATATAGATGAGGTCTACATGAACCACCTGGACAACAGTGGGAGTAATGTAGGGCAAGTTTTGAGGGAAAGACAGCTTAGAGGAGCAGGAGATCCCAGCTGGATCAAGAACAGAAAGGGAGAATGAGAAATAACAGACCATGATAAATGAAGACCACATGAGAACAGGAATAGGCAGAGTGCTGGAGAGGTCCCCAGAAATCCACAATGATACATCCTCTGTAGACTGTTGGCAATTATCAAGACAAAGCCTGATATGATCTAGTCTGGTGATCAGATGGCCGAACACCCTAATGGTCGAGCTGGAACACTCATTTAATAACTAATGGAAATGGATGCAGAGATCCATAGCCAGGCCCCAGGTGGAGCTCCAGGTATCCAATCGTCGAGAAAGAGGAGGGACTGTAAGAGTATGAATTTTTGAGACCAAGATTGGAAAAAGCACAGGGACAAATAGCCAAATGAATGGTAGCACATGAATTATGAACCAAAGGCTGTGGAACCCCCAGCTGGATCAGGCCCTCTGGATTAGTGAGACAATTGAATAGCTTGAACTGTTTGGGAGGCACCCAGTGTGTGTGACCAGGACCTGTCCTTAGTGCATGAGATGGCTGTTTGGAACCTTGGGCTTACACAGGGACACTTTGCTCAGCCTGGAAGGAGGGGACTGGACCTGCCTGTACTGAATCCACCAGGTTTAAATGAATCCCCAGGAGAGTCTTGGTTCTGGAGGAGATGGGAATGGAGGGTAGGGGGTGGGGCAGAATGTCAAGGGGGGGGCGGGAGGGAGGAGGACATTGGAACCCATGGCTGATCTGTAAAATTAAAACACAAATATAAAAAAAAAGTAAGTCTAATGACACAGCTCAAAGTATAAATGCTCTTGCTGCATAGCCTGATAATCCAAGTTGACCCCTATAGTTCTCATAGTGAATGTTTAACATTGGCTTCAGCAAGTTCTCCTCCAATCTCCAGGTATATTCTATTGCAAACACACACAATAAATAAATAGATAAATAATAAATAAAAAAAGATAAATAAATAAATAAATAAAATGAAAATCAAAGAGAAATAAAATGTATGTAACCAATAGTTTTGAATAGCTTGTGAAAGGTAAAATAATCATTTTTTACTGTTTATCAATAACAGAACATGACAAAACAAATATATTTTCAAATGCAAAAATAAGAGTAGAGACACTGTGAGAATAAATATTGGTTATAAATTTTCAAAGATGAAAGGTATCAAACTGCAATTTATGATATTCAAAGAACTGTAAACATCTTATAGTGGAGAACACAGCTAGACCAAGTTGAAAAAAAAAAGGAAACAAAAAATATTAAAAGCTGCTTATAAACAAAATTTTTATTACTTTAAGAAATGTAATAATGTAATGGAATACGAATTTTCATCGTAATCGGAGAATCATGAAAATAAATTACTATCTCCAATATGTTGAATTCAAAACAATAGATCATATGTAATATTCTAAATGTACTGAAACAGAATAAACATTTCAAATCAAATAGCATCTGATGCTAGTAGTGCTAATTGTAAACTGTTATAAACAGGAAGAACTATAAATTGGAAAAGAGTCCTTGTTATGGAAGGAAAATGAATGAAGTTAGGTGAAATAAGAAACTAAGGAAAAGAATATGCAAATGAGTGTGTCATAATGATTCCTTTGTTTTACCATATCTTGAGAAAATACCAAGAGTTTTCAATTTTGAGATAAGCAATACTGAATTTGTCAGGTGCTGCCTCATATTTTTGCCCCAATGCCTTAGCTACAGTATCTATGCTTGACTTTTCTGGAATGGATGGTGCCAGCTTCAGCTGAGCTTTGTTGAATTTGTTGTATGCTCTTTCCTAAAAACTAAGAAATCTGATACATAATATTAACAAAGCCTTACTGGATCATGAAGAGTTGAGAATGAGATGGAGAATTGTAGAATGTGATGGGCAGAAGTCAAATCGGGCTTAGAACATTTCAAGAGCTGATTAATTATTTCTCTACAACATAGATGACTATAATGAAAAATTAATAGAATATCAGGGTTATTGTATCACAGAGGGATTCTTTTGTAAACTGTTTCATTTTCTATATTGTAGAGTGGCCAAAATACAAGCTCCTATGTAAATTAATTGACTAAATGAGAAATCTTTCAAAAAGGCTATTGCCAGCAGCCTAAATGATGATTTCTATTTTATTAATTTTCTCTGCACAAATGAAGATACTATTGCATTTATACAATACTAACAAAATGGAATTAGATGCCATCATTTTCCTTTATTGAAATACAGCTAAGAGACAAAATCGGTAAGCCAGTGTGATTATATATAACTCTTTCAAGACTATTTTCTGTCCCTCTTCATGGAGATTTCATTTAAGATTAAGCTTTCAACAAAGTAAATGTCTAATTCTTGTACTACAAATCTTCTTTTTAATTTAAGCAAATGTTGATTCACAGATAGTCCTGAAAAATCATTTATTTGGAGCAAGAAATACTTTATAAAATTGTCTACTAATCTCAAGAGGGCTGGTCTTCTTTGATTCAGTCTCAGGAACAATTTGAATATAAAGAACAGAATTTCACACAAAAGATACTGAAATTGTGTTACAAGGACTTGACATGTAATTTCAATTTTTTTCTAGATGCTATAGACACTGAAGAAAGCAATTGTCATTCAATATCTGAAATAAAACCTATTTATGTTTTATTTAACAGTAGAGAGTTTTGCTTGCAATGAATCACTTCTGCATAAAGAACAGCAAAGATTTTATGTGGGATCTGGGAAAGAAAATATAAGATATAGTTGGGCTACTAAAAGTGGTCATATTTAGGCACTGAACAGCTTTTGATTTCAATTTCATAACTGTGACTACAAAAGTCAGAGTGTGGGGCTTTCAAAATTCTCACTGCTCAATTCAGAAAGGTATTCAGCCAGTGTTAGAGGTTTGTTGTTATTAAATTCATATTAGAAATGCAGATTTACTGCCTCAATTTTCTTATATAATTATTGGTAATGATGTCAAAGAAAAAATAAAAGATTAATTATAATGGCATGATGATAAACAAAGTTACTATTGAAATCCAGATTTTTTTACTTATATATTTAGAAATATGTATATATACATATATGCATTTAATTGTTGAGATACACACACACACACACACACACACACACACACACACACATATATATATATATATATATATGTCAACAGTGAAGGGAAGGAAATAGGTCATAAATTTGATAGAGTGCAAGGTAGCATAGTTACATGGTAAAGGTTAAAAGAAAGAACGAGAAGGAAGGAATAATTTAAATATATTTTAATTCTAAAATTAAAAAATAATTAGAAAGTTACAAACATCTTCAATGGTTTATCTATGCTGTGGATAATATTTTTAACTAATTTTATAGAGAAAGGTGTTACTGATTTTATGATGCCTGAAAAAAAGCACTTCTTTTTATTTAATGGTATCTGTGATACAAAAATCTAACACTGTCTCTTTATCTTACATTAACATATGTCAAGAGTCTAGAAAGACTCTTTTAATAAAAGTAATAACTCTAAAGTATAACTGTATACCAAGAGTCCAGAAAGAAATATTACAATTAGAAAGACTAATCCAGTGTTTATTGGCCAAATCTGGTGGTACTCACCTGTAATCTCACATTTCGGAGACATAAGTATGAGGATCTTGAGTTCAAAGCCAGACTGCAGAGCTTAACATGACATTGATACAATAACACATATGATGAAATGAATAAAAGAAACAAAGTTTAGGTAATATTTTATCAAGATAATAAATATCTATATTGCTATAATTCTTATATTTCAATGTATTATACATGAATATAGAAAACCTGAATTAACTTCTCTGTTGTACAGGAGGTAGAGAGAGGGAAGAAAACAAAGTTTTGTTGAATCTTACCATTTCTGATGGTTTTGTTCTAAATTATCAGCTTTGTTTCTTGTTACTTGGTTTTGTTTTCATAGTACCTTCTCTGTTTTCTTTTAGAACTCACTCACTCACACATAAATGAATCATCTTTATTAGTATACATTTTCTAGACAAACAAGCTATGACTCAGAGAGATTCGATATATTTCTCTAGTCAAAACATAATCTGAGGGAACTGAACCTCAAATCCAGCCCTGCCAAACCTCTAGGCCCATGGGAGCAGTAAGAGAAATTGAAATTAAAAGTCTTTTCCTCTGTCTGTTTTCATTGCAACATAAACTTGTCCTTGGTGAGTTATTTAATACTGTCAGTCTCAAGAACAGGTGACTATTATGTTTTTAATTTGATGCATTTCTTTGGAAAGGTTTTTATGGGAGAAAGATGGATTTTTGAAGTAGGTTATGTGACTTGTGACTCAATTGCATTCTTTGGTAAATATTTATGGATTTTCCCCTTGCCCTACAAATTGAGCCATATACCATCGAAACGAAAATGCCTATCCTGGAAAAACTTCTGTTAGACA
The DNA here is from genome assembly GCF_903995425.1 of Onychomys torridus. Taxonomy (NCBI): domain Eukaryota; kingdom Metazoa; phylum Chordata; class Mammalia; order Rodentia; family Cricetidae; genus Onychomys; species Onychomys torridus. The sequence continues at coordinate 11,846,373 of NC_050463.1, forward strand.
GCCCAAATAGACTATTTTGTTTCTTAAAGTGTTGGCTTTTCAGGTCCTTGGGAGGTTCATGATGAAACAATGCTTCCCTTTTCCAGCAAATGATGCCACATTTCTTGTTCTTTTCCAATTTTCTGCCTCTCTTAGTGTTCCCTGACTTAAGAGCTATGATGGAAGGGCTCTGGGAACTTCATTAGTCAATATTCCCACACCCGAGAACACATTGCACTTGGTCCTGGTGGTTTATATATGTTCACATTTTAGGAAAGAATTCCCAGGTGAGTTTTACTCAGTAGTTATTCTTTCATTTCATTCTGATTCCACAAACTTCATTTTCTTTGCTGGAGATTTTTCCTTATGTTGTTGTGATGTCCAAGGTTTTACTTTCCTTATTGCTGTCTTTAAAAAATGAGCTTTTCTTGAAGACCCTGACATTAATACACATACCTATGAACACTTGATTTTTGACAAAGAAGCCCGAACTGTACAATGGAAAAAAGAAAGTATCTTCAACAAATGGTGCTGGCATAACTAGATGTCAACATATAGAAGATCGCAAATAGATACATATCTGTCACCATGTACAAAACTCAAGTCCAAGTGGATCAAAGACCTAAACACAAATTCAGTTATACTGAGCTTTATAGAAGAGAAAGTATGGAATAGTCTTGAATGCATTGGCACAGGAGACCACTTCCTAAATATAACACCAGTGGCAAAGACACAATCCTAAGATTGTTTTGAATTCCATTCTTATAAATATTCTTTTTTTTCTCTTTTATTCTCATTCTCTTTATATTTTGTCTTGCCAGTTAATTACACTGGAGTTGAGATTTCTCTTCATCAGTATATGGTGACTCAGACTTCTGATGTTTGACCACTATATTTCAGTTCTCTACTACATTGTTTAAGAGAACCACATGTATAGATGAATAATAAACAAGCAATGCTCTACATAATAGTGCATGTTTGTATGTGTATATATATGTATATATGTGTGTGTAGTTGTGTGTATGTGTGTGTATATGTGTGTGTGTGTGTATGTGTATGTGTATGTGTGTGTATGGGTGTGTGGGAGGACCAGCCCCCACTTTTACAATCAGGATACTCTTGAGCAGGGAGAAGTGAGGGATATGTAGATAGAAATATAGATGAGAGAGACAGACAGAAAGCACAGGATAGTCTTAGGAGGGCCTGGATCAAAACACACCAGCCCTGAACTTTATTCAAAAGGGCGTTTTATAACAATGCCAAGGAGAGGTGCAAAAGACCTCCCCATTGCTAGTTACAGTCAAGTGTAGACACTTACAAACACCTAGTACCCAGGCGCATGGCTCAATCATCCTTTTATGCAGTTCTGCAGGGTAAAGCCACAAGGAAACCTAGGTGGGCTCCAGCGTGTGTGTGTGTGTGTGTGTGTGTGTGTGTGTGTGTGTGTGTGTGTGTGCTCAATTAACATATAGGACTTAGGAAGAGTCATTGTGTCACTTAAGTTCCGAAATTTATGATTTCTGAATGATGGCCCACAAATGTTATGTTAGATCTCTTTTCATAAACACCTTGTTTAGAAAATGGAGAACTTGTTGCACCAGAGATATGATTTGTTTCCATTCAGCTGTTTCTGATATATCAACAGTTATTTTTCACACTAAAAAACAAACAAACAAAAACAATCAATTTTTTAAACCAAGGTAAAGTGAATACCAACTGTGTTTCTCACAAGTGCTAGGCATTCCTTTCAGGTTTCATGTTATAATTGTTTTTATAGTATCGAATTTCTTCCCACAATCCCAATTAACGCCTTCTCCATTCTGTCTTTTTGCTCTACCACAAGGTGCAGGTATATTTATATTAGAGTACACAGAGTTACATTCTTCCTGCATTTGCTCATATATTATTTGTTAGTCTCAATGAATAAAGGTCTTTACCATGACACTGAATGCATGGCTAATGAAAGGTCACAATGGAATAAACCACACACATAGTACAATGTACACTTAAATATGATGTTATAACAAAGTACTTGGACTACAGCAAATAATCATGAATCAAAAAATAATGTGACTATTGACAAAAAGCGGTTCACCAAAATGTAACCCACTAACAAAGGTTGATAATGTAGTGCACAGGGCTATCTGCAATTGAATAAAAATATTAAACCATAAAATGATAAAAATATAAGCATATGAAACTATAAAATGAATTACATAATGATACTTCTTTGTCATGTAGTAACAAGGGAATAAATGTATACATTTAGTCCCATATTTTCAATTTCTGCCAATGTATATGTATTTGTGCATGTAATATCATCATGACATTGTGAAAATTCTACTTCAAAGATATAACATGATGGACATATGAAAAATATGAAGGGTAGCTAAATAGAGTCCACATATCCTTGTTCATAAAATTTAACTAGTATTTATGGGTTGTTTATATAGTTGATTTGACATACTTGTTATAATTATGTAGAAAATATGGTCATATCATCAGTGAACATAGTATGAAAAGGTAAAGGAGAAATGAACATATTTATATTGTCTGTATGTGAGTTGCAAAGAAATAAGACAGGACTTTGCTAGCTGAGTTCAGCCATAAGGTACTTATCAGCAGACAGGACTCCCTGGGTTCAACTCCTCACTCAATAATAGACAATGAAAAGGAACATTGAGATATTGACATATTGACAGCATTAGTTTTCTTTGAATTAAAGAGTGCCTTTCTCATTACTTAGGAAAAGTAACAATCAAATAGGTATGCAAATTGTTAAAATAAGACTGTTGGTTCTTAAATACCAGTATCAAAATCACAAAAATGAGTTCTAAAAGAAGGGAGGGACACACACACAAACACACACACACACACACACACACACACAGACAGACAGAGAGAGAGAGAGACAGACAGACAGACAGACAGAGACAGAGAGAAGAAAATAGAAAGAGAGACAAAAAGAGACAGAATTAGAGAGACAGAAGGGTGGGATTATGAAAAAAAGCTATCAAGGTGCAATTCACAATAAGGTTACATGATAAAAAGATGATGGAAGTTATAGCTTATAGTTATATGTGTAGCCTTATCAAAAAAGCCAAACATAGGTACACCATTTTGAAATCAATGAAGTAAGCAAACAAAAGATATTTTAAAGCAACCAAATAACTAAGTAACATAACTAAAACAAAATAGTGTCAATTAAACAATAATCATGTTAGCATAAACAAATTACCAGCAGCACCAGATTTGAGAAACCAAAAGACTAAACCCCTAAACACCCTGTTGCAAGCCAGCACTCACCACTGAACTCTGCATGGAGACAATTGCTTTGTTCTATCATAAATTATTACTTAAACAGTACACGTTCAAGTATACGGCCACACTGAATGGAAAACTGTTTTTTTGAATTGCTTTAACATAAAATTTACCAAGTATCAATTGCATTCCAAGTGTAAAGCATATGATAATGTTGTACATGTTTTACTTAAATGATTTTGGTTTTGGAATATGCTAACCCTAATGTAATTTCAGATGAGATTAGGATGGTTTAGTGTGGTATGGTTGTAGATGCTAATGTTATTTCCATGAGTACTATTTATTTAAATCTCCCTTATGTTACATTTTATGTTAGCAATGGCTAAAAAATTAAAAGTTACCAAGAAAAATTACTCAGTGCAAAGAGCATATATGTTCCTCATTTACTGATAATGGAGTTATAAATTAATTTGGAACTTTTCATAAGAATTTGGCAACATTTTTAATGTTTTAATATACTTTCTTTTTAAATATCTACTTTTCCAGGAGAATTTTTCCTCTTTCATTTTTCTGTTCCTTAATATTTTGTACCTTTATTTAATGCCTGGGCTTTTACATTTCTCTAGATGATATTTTGTTCATTTTAGTCTTATTTTTAATCCCTTCATTCAAAGCATCTTTGATACTTTTTCATTGTGTATAAAAAGATTTTATATTTTCCAAAGTGAATTTTTCATAGGTATAAAACTAGAGGAATTAAGCTTCATATCAAAGAAGTATTGTGATTCTATGGGAAAAAACACTTTGCAATAAGTAATGTTTAAACAATTAGATGTGCTGTCTGAACAGTATCTGCAGAAGATTTGAGCAAATAAAGTATGGTCAGCATACATTTAGAACTGTAAAATTGTAATAAAAATTAAAACAAAACCTAAAAACATACAAATAATTCAAGTTATTTTAAAAAGACAAAGTTACTGAATTAATATTCAGAAGCCCTATATATAAAACATCATTATGAAGCCAATGGGCATAAAGATTAGAAGATGCTTACAATAAACTGAATCATGTATCCCCAGCATTCCTATGTTGAAACCCTAATCTTGTTGAGATTGAGTTTGGAGAAAGAGCCTTAGGTAACGTAATTAAAACCAATCAAATTGATGTTGAGTAATGGCTGATGGCTGTCCTTATAAAGGCCTTCAGGAGACTGCTTACACAGATGAAAGACCATCTGCTAATGTAGCATAGAGGACATGTTCAAGCCAGGGAGAAAGTACTCACCAGAAAAAAGTCATGTCAGCATCTTTACCTTGGACTGCAAGCTTTCAGAAAACAAAGAAAATAAATTAAATTGTTTGAGTCACCTAGTCTGTGATACTCTGTCATGGGACCCAAGTAGACTAATCCAACATCTACAGTGCAATCCAGTTATTTACTTGTAATGAAAATATTACTCTTACAAGTCAGAAATTGAAAACCCAACAATTTCCTTTAAAACAGGCAACACTAGAGATTTCATCAAATAAGGATCCATGCAAAGGTGCTGAGCATGTGCAGCTGTGAGGAAGATTAGATGGTATTCAAGCTGCCAAAGGAAAGAAAATATTAGTAATTCTACACAGCTATAAAGCCTAATCCATGCCATAGGAGGGAATTCATACCTAGTAGAATAACCCAACCTGTTACCCATGACTGGATAGTCATAGACATGAGAGGACAACCTAATACTATCACTTTCCTAAACTAATATAAATTCTAACTGTATTCTACACACTTCTTCTTATGCCCACAGATAAATGTATCACTCATCCTTCACCCAAAAAGCTTTTCTTCAAAGAAATGGAGAGTAATACAGAAAACTACACTGGTCAAAATGCAGAGAATGATTATGTGGTACTAACCAAAATTGTAGATCTACAATGCTCATGTGAAATCACAGAAGAAATGAATGAAGGATTGTAAGAGTCAGAGTCCAAGGATACCTATTTTAGGTAAAATACCCTAGTAAAACAGGAAAAATTTACCTATGAAATCTCAAAACTATAGCCACTTGAAAGAGACCACCAAAATGACAGTACCAACTGATATGTCAGTATGTGTTTGTTAAATTCCACATAGACCCATCCCTTAATGAATAGCTAATAGGGGGCAAGGCTAGTGAGAAAGTGGAATTAGTTTTCTCTACTGATGAGTTACTATAACCCAAGTGTTCATTCCTAGCATATCTACATATGAGCAATGTTACATGGGCTCAGTAGATTCCAAAACACATACATGAATATATGTATGGACATATAACAATAATAAGAATTTGAGTATGAATTTCGTGGGTATAAGAGGTATTTGAGGGGAATAAGGAAGAGTAGGAGTGATAGGAATATAGTGGTCATGTATGAAGTTCTTAAAATTTAAAATATAAAATAAAATTGGTTAATCAACAAGCATTGTACAACATAGTTTAGAAATGTCATCATGGTCAGTGCCTGGGGTTATAGTCAGAGAGGCAACTGCCCCTGGGTCCCACCCCTGGACACAGGCCATCCCGGGAGAACACGGCCAACTTGACCCCAGTTTCCAGCCAATCAGCAGGCCCTGCTGGAAGGCTCCCCTTTTCCAAGGCTGCAGGCAGACCCTGCAGTCTCCACACCCTGCCCCCAAACCCATTTGCCTGAGACCTCAGCCACTTCCTGAGAATCAGAGACCAGCCCCCACTTCCATCCTGGCTGGGAACTCCCACCTGGACCAGAGGTGAGTGCCTGGGGTCACACCCAGAGAGGCCTGCACCTGGGTCACAGTCTAGGGCACCAGACACTCCAGGGAAGACCTGACCAACTGGCCCCAGGTTCTGGCCATAGGGCAGGAACCCCCCCCCCATCCACACAGGGAAGGTTAGCCCTCTCCAAGACCCTCTGGGGAACCCTACAACCACCACGCCCTGCCCCCACACCCATCTGCCCAAGACCCCAGCCACTTCCTGAGACTTATAAACCAGCCCCCAGGTTCCATCCTGCCCAGATCTCCCATGTAGACCAGAAGTGAGTGCCTGGGGCTGTAATCAGAGAGGCAACAACCTTGGTGTCCCACCCCTGGGCACCAGCCATCCCCGGAGGACCTGCCCAACTTGGCCCCAGTTTATGCCCAATCGGTGGGCCCTGCAGGAAGGCACCCAGTTTCCAAGATTGCAGGCAGACACTGCAGTCTCCACACACTGCCCCCACACCCAGTTGCCTGAGACCTCAGCCACTTCCTGAGACTCAGAGACCGGCATCCACCTCTCATCCACCTTGGAATTCCCATCTGGACCAGAGGTGAGTGCCTGGAGTTATAGTCAGAGAGGCAACTACACTTGGGTCCCACCCCTGGACACAGGCCATCCCAGGAGGACATGGCCAACTTGACCCCAGTTTCCAGCCAATCGGCGGGCACTGCAGGAAGGATCCCCTTTTCCAAGACTGCAGACAGACACTGCAGTCTCCACACCCTGCCCCCACAACCCATTTGCCCAAGACCCCAGCCACTTCTTGAGAATCAGAGATCAGCCCCCAGCTTCCATCCTGCCCTGGAACTCCCATCTGGACCAGAGAGGAACTCCCATCTAGACAAGAGGAGCTCCCATCTGGACAAAATAAGGAGACCCCAGGGACTTCCCCAGACTCAGAGTCGAGCCCCCAAGCTCCTATCCAGCCAGCACTCTCATCTGGACCAGCGCTCCCACCTGACACAAAGCTACCATCTAGACCAGAGAAAGGCTCCCTAAATCTGTCAGCTCTGTCTGGACCAAGTACACTGATAAGACCAAGAATGAAGCCAAGAGTAAATGGGCAGACATCAAGGCAGAAGTACATACAAAAAAATAAAGAGCAATACAGCTTCACCAGAATCTAGCCCTTCTACAACAGCTAGACCTGAACACCACGGAATGGAAGAAGAAGAAGAAAACAACCTTATAAGTAACATCATGAAGAGACTAGAGCCTTATATAGAAGAAATCAAAAATAAAGTGGAGGAACAGACAAACAAAAAATGGGAAGAACACTATAAAAAACTAGAGGAAAGGACAATTAAAGCAGAAGAAAACAATAAGTCCCTGAAAGAAAATCATGAAACAGCAAGTGAAACAGTCCAAGACCTGAAGAGGGAAATAGAAAAACTGAGGAAGACATTAGCAGAAAGAATGCTGAAAACAGAAAATCTGAGTAAACAAACAGGAACTTCAGAGGCAAGTATAACCAACAGAATGCAAGGGATGGAAGAGAGGATCTCAGTGTTGAAGATACAGTAGAAGAAACAGATTCATCACTCAAAGAAAACACTAAAACTAACAAAGTCATGACACAAAATGTCCAAGAAATTTGGGACACCATGAAAAGACCAAACCTACAAGTAATAGGGATAGAGGAAAGAAGAATACCAACAAAAAGGCACAGAAAACATATTTAACAAGATCATACAGAAAACTTTCCCAATGTAAAGAAGGAAATGCTGATGAAGATTCAAGAAGCCTACAGAACACCAAACAGACTAGACCCCCCAAAAAAAGTCCCCTTGCCACATAATAATTAAACAGCTAAACGTACAGAACAAAGAAAGAATATTAAGGACATCAATGGAAAAAGGCCAAGTGACTTATAAAGACAAACCCATCAGAATAACACCAGATTTCTCAATGGAGACTTTGAAAGCCAGAAGGACCTGGACAGATATAATGCAGACACTAAGAGACCATGGATGCCAGCCTAGACTAATATATCCAGCAAAACTCTCAATCATCATAGATGGAGTGAACAAGACCTTCCAAGACAAAACCAGTTTTATACAATATTTATCCACAAACCCAGCCCTACAGAAAGCACTAGAAGGAAAATTCCAACCTAAGGAAGGCAGATACACCCATGAAAACACAGGCAATAGATAACACCACAGCAGTAAACCACAAAGAAGATAAGTACACACAAACTACATCCAAAAAATAAAAATAACAACATGAATGAGCAATCACTGGTCATTAATATCCCTTAATATCAATGGACTTAATTCACCTATAAAAAGACACAGACTAACAGAATGGATATGAAAACAGGACCCATCTTTCTGCTGCATGCAAGAAACACACCTCAAATTCAAAGACAGACACCTCCTAAGAATAAAAGGCTGGGAAAAGACTACCCAATCAAATGGTCTTAAGAAGCAAGCTGGTGTAGCCATCCTAATATCCAGCAAAATAGACTTCAAACTAAAATCCATCAAAAGAGAAGATGAAGGACATCACATACTCATCGCAGGAAAGATCCACCAAGATGAAGTCTCAATTCTGAACATTTATGCCCCAAACACAAGGGCACCCACATATGTAAAAGAAACATTACTAAAGCTTAAATCACATATAAAATCCCACACATTAATAGTGGGTGACTTAAACACTCCACTTTCACCTCTGGATAGATTGGCCAAATTGAAACTTAACACAGACATAAAGGACTTAACTGATGTTATGGCTCAATTGGACTCAATAGATATATACAGAAAATTCCACCCAAACAATCAAGAATATACCTTCTTCTCAGCACCCCATGGAACCTTCTCTAAAATTGACCACATTGCAAATTGGCCACAAAGCAAATCTCAACAGATACAAAACAATTGGAACAACCTCCTGTGTTCTATCAGACCACAATGGTTTAAAGTTAGATTTCAACAACAGAAAAAACTACAGAAATCCTACATTCTCATGGAAACTGAATAATGCTGAACTGAACCAAAAATGGGTAAAGGAAGAAATAAAGAAAGAAATTAAAGACTTCCTATAGATCAATGAAAATGAATACACCACATAACCAAACTTATGGGACACTATGAAAGCAGTGCTAAGAGGGAAGTTCATAGCACTGAATGCCCACATAAAGAAGCTGGAGAAAGCTCATGCTAATGACTTGACAGCACACTTGAAAGCCCTTGAACAGGAAGAAGCAAAGTCTCCCAGGAGGAACAGATGCCAGGAAATTATCAAATTGAGAGCTGAAATCAACAAAATACAAATAAAAAGAACAATAAAAAGGATTAATGAAACAAAGAGTTGGTTCTTTGAGAAGATCAACAAGATAGACAAGACCTTATCCAAACTAACTAAAAGACAGAGAGAGAGCATCCAAATTAACAAAATCAGAAAAGAAAAGGGGGACATAAAAACAGACAATGAGGAAATCCAGAGAATCATCAGGTCAGACTTCAAAAACCTTTACTCCACAAAACTGGAAAATCTAAAAGAAATGGATAATTTTCCGGATAAGTACCACATACCTAAGTTAACTCAAGACTAGATAAACCATTTAAATAGTCTAATATCCCCTAAGGAAATAGAATCAGATATTAAAAGTCACACAACCCAAAAAACCCCAACACCAGATGGTTTCAGTGCATAATTCTACCAGATCTTCAAAGAAGACTTAACACCAATACTCTTTAAATTGTTCTACACAATAGAAGCAGAATGTATATTACCAAACTCCTTCTATGTGGCTACAATACCCTGATTCCCTAAACCAAACAAAGATGCAACAAAGAAAGAGAACTACAGACCAATCTCCCTCATGAACATTGATGCAAAAATACTCAACAAAATTCTGGCAAACAGACTCTAAGAGCACATCAAAACAATTATCCACCATGACCAAGTAGGCTTCATCCCAGGCATGCAGGGGTAGTTCAAAGTACGAAAGTCCATCAATGTAATACACCATATAAACAAACTAAAAAAACAAACAAAAACAAAAAAACAAAAAAACAAAAAAACAAAAAAAAAAAACATTATCATCTCACTAGATGCAGAAAAGGCATTTGACAAATTCCAACACCCCTTCATGATAAAGGTCTTGGAGCGATCAGGAATACAGGGAACATACCTAAACATAATAAAGGCAATCTACAGAAAGCCAACAGCCAACATCAAGTTAAATGGAGAGAAACTCAAAGCAATACCACTAAATTCAGGAACAAGGCAAGGCTGTCCCCTCTCCCCATCCTTATTCAATATAGTACTTGAAGTTCTAGCCAGAGCTATAAGACAACATAAGGAGATTAAGGGGATACAAATTGGAAAGGAAGAAGTCAAGCTCTCCTTATTTGCAGATGACATGATAGTATACACGCGTGACCCCAAAATTTCAACCAAGGAACTGATGCAGCTTATAAATACCTGCAGCCACATAGCAGGATATAAGATCAACTCAAAAATATCAGTAGCCCTCCTATATACAATAGACAAACAGGCTGGGAAGGAAATCAGAGATACATCACCCTTTACAATAGCCACAAATTACATAAAATATCTTGGGGTTACTCTAACTCAGCATGTGAAGGACCAATATGACAAGAACTTTAAGTCCCTGAAAAAAGAAATCGAAGAAGATGTCAGAAAATGGAAAGATCTCCCATGTTCATAGATAGGCAGGATTAACACAGTAAAAATGGTGATTTTACCAAGAGCTATCTACAGATTCAACGCAATCCTCACCAAATTACCAACACAATTCTTCACAGATGTAGAAAGAATAATATTCAACTTCGTATGGAAAAACAAAAAACCCAGGATAGCCAAAAGTATCCTCTACAATAAAACAAGCTCTGGAGGCATCACAATCCCCGACCACAAGCTCTATTATAGAGCTACCATAATAAAAACAGATTGGTACTGGCATAAAAACCGACATGTGGACCAATGGAATCGAATTGAAGACCCTGACATTAACCTGCATACCTATGAACATATAATTTTTGACAAAGAAGCCAAAAATGTACAATGGAATAAAAGAGAGCATCTTCAACAAATGGTGCTGGCATAACGGGATGTCAATGTGTAGCAGGCTGCAAATAGATCCATATCTGTCACCTTGCACAAAACTTTAGTCCAAGTGGATCCAAGACCTCAACATAAATCCAGTTACTCTGAACTTGAATGCATTGGCATGGGAGATCACTTTCTAAATATAACACCAGTAGCACAGACACTGAGAGAAACAATCAATCAATGGGACCTGTTGAAACTGAGAAGCTTTTGTAGAGCAAAGGACACAGTCAACAAGATAAAGCGACAGCCTACAGAATGAGAAAATGTCTTCAACAACCCCACATCTGACAGAGGGCTGATATCCAGAATATATAAAGAACTCAAGAAATTAGACATCAAAATGCCAAACAGTCCAATTAAGAAATTGGCTATAGAACAAAACAGAGAATTCTCCACAGAGGTAGTTCAAATGGCTGAAAGACATTTCTGACAGGTGTAAGGTGGTATCTCAGAGTCGTTTTGAATTGCATTTCCTGGATAATTATGGATGTTAAGCAATTCCTTAAATGTCTTTCAGCCATTTGATCTTACACCTTACACCTGTCAGAATGGCTAAGATCAGAAACACAGAAGACAGCTTATGCTGGAGAAGATGTTGCGTAAGGGGAACTCTCCTCCACTGGTGGTGGGAATGCAAGCTTGTACAGCTACTTTGAAAAACAATATGGTGCTTCCTTAGAAAATTGTGAATCCATCTCCACCAAGACCCAGCTGCAGCACTCTTGGGCATATACCCAAGGAATGCTTAATCATACCCCAAAGGCATTTGCTCAGCTATGTTCATATCAGCATTGTTTGTAATAGCCAGAACCTGGAAACAACCTAGATGCCCTTCAACTGAAGAATGGATAAAGAAAATATGGTACATATACACAATGGAGTACTACTCAGTAGAGTAAAACAATGACATCATGAGGTTTTCAGGCAAATGGATGGATCTAGAAAAAATCATCCTGAGTGAGGTAACCCAGACTCAGAAGGACAAACATGGTATATACTCACTCATTGGAGGATACTAGATGTAAACCTAAGATGACTAGACTCCTATACAACTCCAGGGGGGCTACCTAGAAAACGAGACCCAAGGAAAGACTCAGGGATCACCCAATAGCAGAGAAATGGATGGGGTCTGCATGAACGACTTGGACGACAGTGGGAGTAATGCAGGGCAAGATTTGAGGGAAAGAAAGCTTAGGGGAGCAGGAGATCCCAGCTGGATGAAGAACAGAAAAGGAGAATGAGGAATAACAGACCATGATAAATAAAGACTACATGAGAATAGGAATAGGCAAAGTGCTGGAGAGGTCCCCAGAAATCCACAATGATATATCCTCTGTAGACTGCTGGCAATGGTCGATAGAAAGCCTGATCTGACCTTGTCTGGTGATCAGATGACTAAACACCCTAACACTTGTGCTGGAACTCTCATCCAATAACTGATGGAAGTGGATGCAGAGATCCTCAGCCATGCCCCATGTGGACCTCCTGGTGTCCAACTTTCGAGAAAAAGGAGGGATTGTAAGAGTGTGAATTGTTGAATCCAAGATTGCAAAAAACTCAGGGACAAATAGCCAATCGAATGAAAGCACATGAATTATGAACAAAAGGCTGTGGAGCCCCCAGCAGGATCAGACCCTCTGGATAAGTGAGACAATTGAATAGCTTGAACTGTTTGGGAGGCATCCTGGCTGTGGGACCAAGATCTGTCCTTAGTGCATGAGCTGGCTGTTTGGAACCTTAGGCTTATACAGGGACACATGCTCAGCCTGGAAGGAGGGGATTGGACCTGCCTGTAGTGAATCCACCAGGTTTAAATGAATAACCAGGGGAGTCTTGGTCCTGGAGGACATGGGAATGTAGGGGAGGGGTGGGGGGAAGGTGGGGGTGTGTGCAGAAGGGAGGAGGACAGGGGAACCCATGGCTGATGTGTAAAATTAATAATAATAATAATAATAATAATAAACCTAAAAAAACAAATATACTATGAAAATTAAATAAAATTCAAGGTATTCATTTTAACTTTTATGTCATTTACAAATTTAGTAATAAAAATAATTATGATTTGTGAAATAAAAAAAGAAATGTTATCATAATTACTAGCATCATTTAGGAGACATAATTTAAAGTTTAAGTCATATTTCTTTGAAGAACAGACTTGGGAATGCAAATAAAAACTAGTTTAATTTTTGTTTACATCAGAGTAAAAAATGTGTATCCAGGCCTGGTATCATAGGCCTTTTTTCTCAACTACCCAGAATGCTGAGACAAGAAAAGTTTAAGTCGTGTGGGCTAGATTGAGTTTTTGCCTGCCTGTGATACTATACTCATTGTGAGACTGTCTCATATGTCTGTAGCATGGTTATAGTGCACTAAGTTCTCTATCACCATGTAAGATCCTGAGTTAAATCACTCATGATATGAAAAACAGATGAAAGTTCTTTACATAGTTGCTTGTTCTTGGACACAAATAGCACAAATGGTGAAACCATTCTTCAGTGATATAAAATAAGTACTTAACTTACATAATTTAAACCCATTTATACCTTAACCCATTAGTGTCATGGGCAGAGTTTGCTTGCACAGACATTTTTGCATGACAGTGTGAAGATACACATGAGAACATCCACTACAGATTTGCAATGTAAGATATTAATAGCCAACACTGCCAACTGACTCAGTGGTTTTGATGTAGCCTGCCAATGGCCGTGGGAGTATACAACTGGTGACAGCTAGTATTCAACAGGTCAGTCTACCACCAGATGGATAACTCTGATGGCCAGCCCCACTAGGCAAAGTTCATGGAAACTGGTTGTTTTCTGTCTGTAACTTTCTCATGTGCCACCACAATACCTCTCTAAAAAGAACAGCTTTGGGTTTGCTTCTGCAGCCCACTGGTAGTGTGTTTTACACCTTTTGGGCACACATATAGCTGTGGATGGTCAGGAAGATGATTTCTGCTTAAGCTGTACAATTCTGATAATGCTAGAATATTTTTTTTCATAAATGACAAAGAAATATAACAATATTCTCAGTCACAAAGACAGCTAATTTTAAACTTTAGAACTAATTCAAAACACACTACCTGCCCCTCCAGCAAATATGCAAAGACAAATGACTAGGTGTTATTGCTGAATCAAGATCAGACTTTGGTAGACATAACCCTCTGCAGTAATGGACTTTCTGCACGGACTCCCAACCCCAAGGTTCAGCCAACTAATTGTTTATTGTTAAGTCCTGAATTTCAATGTCACTTTCTGACTTGGAAAGAGCTGCATGCACAGCTCAGCATTAACCACTGGCCGGTCAGCATGACCTTCCTAGCCTGAGAAAACTATGTTACTTATCATTTTTGTGAAAATAGGTTGGACCCAGAAATTGTAGTATATAATTGTCCAGCGTTTGGATGTGAGAGAGAGAGAAGGAGGAGTGAGAGAATGTGTGAGTGTATATGTGGGTGTGCAGAGGAGAAAACATGAGTAGCTAGACAGGAGAAAGAGAAAGAGTGATTTTCAGAGAGGAGTTTTTTCAAGATGAAGTAAAAGAGAAAGTTATCATCAGAAAGCACATGTATTTCCTTATTTTCCCCTCAGATAGATAAGAATTTTTCTTAAGCCCTCGCCACATTCCTGAATTTTAATACTACTCTGTTGCTGACTGGAGGCTGGCTCTCCAGTTAGCAATAGAGGCCTGTGTAATTTTCACATGTCATTACAATAAATGAGAAAATGTTTTTGATTGTTTGTTTTAGAATTTTTGCAGCAAGATTTCCCTGTGTAGCCTTGGCTGTCCTAGAACTAGCTCTGTAGATGAGACTTGCTTCATGTGCACAAAAATCCACCTGCCTCTGCCTCCTGAGTGCTGGGATAAAAGGCATATGCCACAATTGCTTGTTTTTGCTATGATATTACATGTTTATATACACAGCATATAAGTGAACACAGTTTTGAAAACATTGGGAGCTTTATAAACTGTATATCAAAGAAAAATGAAGAGATTTATTTCCTTCTTTATTATTTCAATTACAACTCTAAATCAAATTATTAAGAAATACTTAAAATCAATTTGAAAGTAATCTATTCATCTTTGTATCTCTCTGCTTGGCAAAATAGTTCTTGTATACAGTAAGTGCCGGATAATCATATGAATTTCAAATAAAGAATGCAAGTAAACTGTCACTCTATTACATGGTCTAAATAGAGGCTCCTATTCTGAGGCTAAATAATTCATCAGGATTTCCTGTGTAACCCATTTTCTCACTGAAGTAGAATTAAATGTCTTGAAAACTAACTGAAAGATGGTCATAGTCATGTTAGAGAGCATGTGTCTGTGAATTTCATTGTTATTAGGCTTAATGAGGCTTCTACCTCTATGTGTCCACACTATTATATTACTGGCCAAAGGATATCATGGCTTGCATAGTTCTGCTCAATTTGAGTCAAGACTTTTCCGTTCTAGGCAAGCATTTCCTTAAGGTCAGGAACATGATATGGGAAGGACAGAAGCTTAAAGTGCAGTTGTAGTAAATGTGGCTTAACTTTTCCCACCCAAATAGACACCTATGACACTCATTCTCCATATTCATCATGAAAGGGAGATAGTGACTCTTCTCATGAACATTACCATATAGTGTTTTTTTTTTTTTTAATCAAAACAGATTTCCATAATGGGTAAGGAAGATCAGAACAAAAATGTCCATATTCCTCTAGTAGATTGAACAAAAAGGGCAGTAGTACCTACATAGAACCTTCACCCCTACATTTTATTGTCTTTGATGTGGGAATGTATTCTGCAGGCTACCAAAAGAGAAAAATAAAACCCAACCCAGCCCCCAAATCATTGATTTACAATCTGACATGCCTAAAGATATTCTAGAACAGTGATGGCACAAAACCTGTGGTAATAACCCACAAAGGTCTGTTGTGATTTAGAGCCCACTACAGGAGGTGGAACCTATACTCAGCACAGCTTGGGTGACCAAGAATCAGAATTTATATTGCTCAGAGACATAGGGTAAAAACAAACATTAATGTCCTTAAGAAAAAAATGTAACAATAAAATGACTCCTAATGATATATGACTATGTCATAGTTATAGTTCACTGCCTTAGTCAGCCATCATCAGAGAAGCTTCCTTCTATAGAAGATGGGAACAAATACAGGGATACATAACTAGATATTATGCATAAAGTGAGTAACCATGGAAGACTCACCCCTAAATGGGATGGCTCAATCTCCATCTCCTCAGTGTTCAGGGAACCTAGTAGAAGAGGAGGCGGAAAGAGTGTAAGAGCCAGAGGGGATGGAGGACACATGGAGAACAAGGCTCTCTCCATCAACTGAGCAAAGTATCATATCAACTCACAGAGACTGAAGCAACAAGAACAGGGCCTGAACGGTTCTGCACCAGATCCTCCATTTACATAGTATAGTTTTCAGTTGAGTACTTTTATAATTACAAGACTACTGAGTGTGAGAACAAGTAGGTCTCTTGTTTTCTCTTGGGGCTCTTTTCAAAGTTTGCCTTGTCCAACTTCAATGTGATGGTTTTTTGTTTTTTTGTTTGTTTGTTTTTGTTTGTGTTTGTTTATAATTCATTTTGTTATGTTTGGTTGTTCTCTCTTACAAGTCTTGTTTTGTCTAGAGAGACAGAAAGGGAGTGGATTTATATAGCAGGAGATTTGGGAATGAATTGGAAGGAGTAGAGAGAGAGGAAACTGTATTCATGACATGTTTTATGAGAAAGGAATCTATTTTTAATAAAATGGGGAAAATAGTAATAAAAAAGAAACTGAACATTCAATGGAAAAAACAACAAAAAGGACCAGGCAGGGTTGCACATGCCTGTTATTTCAGTACTCAGTAGGGTAAAGGAGAAAGATCCCAAGCCAGAAAATTCCTATGCTATTTGGTGAGATAGTAAATCTTGACTATTGACTTTATAGGGTTAACAAAAAGACAGATGTGCTTACAGGTCCTTGATGGCACCCACAAGGATAAGTGGATGAAAGAGGACCCTCCTTCAGAGAGCATATCACCTTCTGATGGATGGCCTGAGGATAATCTCTGCTGCTTATCTGTTTGACTTTACTTCTTGCTGGTGAGTGTGTCTATTCTCGTGCTGTGTTGCTACCATTCTTTGATGACTTGGGACTTTTTCCAACATGAACTGAAGAACAGTGACACTGTAGGAACCTTCCAGGTTTTCAGGGCCAGATTGGGACTGTTGAGAAATCATGTGTGTGTGTGTGTGTGTGTGTGTGTGTGTGTGTGTGTATGAGTGTGTGTGTGTGTGTGTGTGTGTATTGAGTACCATTCTAGTTAATCTCTCTATAAAATATATATTACATACATAATATATATAATATGCACACACACACACACACACATATATATACATTACATTACATACATATACATTATCTATCAGCTCTGTTCCTCTATAAAATTATATGTGATACACCTATACTGAGATAATACACCTATATGAGTTCATATTGAGAACTGATCTCAAAGAGAAAGTGTGTGTGAGAGAGAGACAGGATAGAGAAGAGACAAAAAGCATCATAGCTTGGTAGTAGATGACAGCTTATGAAGGATCTTCATATACATATTTTTTTCTGAAAAGGTTTATTACTGTATATAATAAATATAGTTGTACATACTCTGAAAATAGAATAGATAAATGGCTCTATAATAAGATTACAAGAATCTAGAAATGATACTCATGATTTTATGACATATTTTTTATAGTTTTAATGAAGGATGTCATTTTCCTTGTGCTAGAAAGTACCAATTGTATCCCCAAATTCCATGACAGAGACATGTGTATGATCTTCAAGCAACACACAAATAAAATTTATATATAAAATAAAATAATATACCCACATTTTCTTGGAAAACCTGCCTCCAGTGCATCAGCTGTGTGATATTATACTTTATTTATAAGTAGAAGATAATAATGTTCTGTTTGATTCACTTATTGATGGACATAATCATTTATAAAGCATTCCCTTTCATAGTGTGGTAGAACTGGAAAGGCTCTAACAAAATGATCCCAAATTTGAGGTCAGCCTGGGCTACAGAGAAGTTTCAAGCCAGCTTGAACTATAAAACAAGACCCTGCTTCCAAAAATCAATTAAGTAAAAACTGAGAACCAAAACAAACAAAGAAAATATTGACCAAGAACTTACTCTAACTGAAATGCTGACTTGTAAAGAAAATATGCATTCTTACTATCACCCATTTTCCAGGCCACAGTGAAGGAATCATGGTGAATATATAACCACAAGTGTAGTTCCCAGCATTGGCCTGGAAATTCCAAGCCCCATTGAGGCTTCTGTAATGGTCACGCCCATAAGGCGGGGCAGAGGAAGGAAGCAGAAGACCCAGGATTGAGAGGAGGTCTCTCTTGGTTCTGGGACCCTGGATGCTGGAGGTAGACCGAGTAGAGTTCTCGAGAGAACACCTCTCCAGAGAACACTGCTGGACTGTGCCATACCTTTGCCAGACCCTACAACCTATCCCTTCATTTGTAAGTTACCCCACAAAATAAACCTCCTTTTTAACTATGTGGAGTGGCCTTAATAATTATACCAATACACATGTATCTCTACAAAGGATAATTATAGCTCATGTCATGAGCTAAAATAATCAGGATACTGTGGCAGAGAAAATGGCAGTTGTAGTGGGGTACAGTGTTGTTCACATAAGTTTATTCTGAAGAGATTTCAACTTACTCATCAACACCCAGGATGATACTAAAATTCTGTCAATTAGACATTTAGTCTGTTCCTAATCCATATGACTTTAAAATCATTCAGCTTTTTATATAAGTAGAAGATTTCTCATCACAATTTTTTATAATCTATTATTTAAACAATTCCAACACTTAAACTTCAGTTCACTGAGAACTCTGTGCCTTTTTTTTCCCCTCAGAGTGATTGAATTCCCATCTGCCACTTTAAATGTGTTATCCTCACAAAATGACTAGATGTCAAAATCTCATGTCAGCTGTGCAATGACACTTCAAATTTAAAAGAAAGATAATAAATATTCTCCTTAAAATATTGATTAATGCATTTGTATTTTTACCAAGGAATTTTGTTCCTTAATTCTTTATTGATCAGCTAGCATTGAGAACAAATAAATAATGAGGATGAAAAGAAAGGGGAATGATCTGAAAGAAAATAATGTACCTTATGACCCCCATGTAGATGAATTTCTAAATGGTCTTACTAAATAAAAAACACAGAGCCAAATATAAGGGTGAAAGTCATAGAGAGATCAGGGAAACAGAGAAAGACACCAGTCAACCTTACCTCACCAACTCTGCAGCTTCCAAATGCGAGTTACTTCCTGTCTACCCACATCTATATTCCTTGCTGTTCTGCCATCTGATTTGCTCTCTGTCCACCTATATTACTTCCTCTTCCTGCCCAGCTTTGTCACTTTCTGTCTGTCTGTCTGTCTGTCCAGACCTTCAGACCTCCATAGTTAACTAGTGTTGGAATTAAGGTGTGTGCCATCACACTTGGCTCTGTTTCCAGTGTGACCTTGAACAGAGATCCTGCCTGCTAAGTGATAGAATTAAGGGCATTTGCTACCACTGTCTGACTTCCTTGTTTACTTATAATGGCTGGCTTTTTCCTATGATCTCCAGGCAAGCTTTATTTATTAAAGCACAAATGAAATGTCACCACATTTCAGCACAAATAAAATATCACCATACTACCACCTCCAAACACAGCAACTTGTGGATTTCTCTCACAGTCCCTCTGCTACTCCATCACTTTCTGGCAAGTCAAGTTTTCTCTCCAGGTTGTAATTATCCAGCTACTACCCCTGTTTTTTTTAACATTAATTTTTTTCTAAAAAGAAGTTTAGAGGGCAAGTCTAAGACACTATGATGATTGGAGCACATCTTTGATCTATGGTTCTTTCTTTCTGTACTAGATGCTCAGTGAACATCTGAATAGGTCCCTCATAATTACTGTTTCCACCTCTTCCTGATTTTCAATCTCACCCCTGTCAATTTAAAAAAATTAATATATTATATGCTTTTGTTTGGACATTCATTTCTTTTCTCAAACAAAATTCTGAGATAAAGCTAAGCAAATGAAATTGTATAGTTCATATCTCTAAATTACTCATTACCTCTCACTTAATAAAAGTTGCAAATAAAATAATTTTCTTGCTGATTGCTTTGTGTGTGTGTGTGTGTGTGTGTGTGTGTGTGTGTGTGTGACTCACAGGTTGGTATATTTTCACTGTACATATTCCTGAAGGTTTCCACTCATTTATGTCATCTTATTCAATCCAGAGTCGAAATGTTGCAGAACTAAAAAGAGCTGTTATGAGAAAAATCTTGAAGGCCTTTGAAAGATCTCAGAAGTATCCCAATCCATTTTAGTGTTCTCTGGCTCTAACTTCCCAGGGTAAAAGCCCTTTGTCACAGCTCAAATTGACAGCAGCAGCAGAACACGCTGGTGCTGGAGAGTAGCATGTACTGATAAAGATATTGATTTTGGTGTTAGATGGTTGTCTAGTAGAGTTTCACCATTCTCATTAAGCATAGCAAATAAAGTCAAAATAAACTACAATAAAAATTAAACACAACTTTTAACTACTCACACAGCCATTTTTCATGTCTACTATATTGTTGGTTTACATATGGATTAAACTTCCCAGATGCAAAGGTTAGTGCCTAGCTGGAGAGGAATAAGAATATTCCATGTTTATTACTATTCCAAGCAGTCACAAAATACCTCATTATTATTTCTATATATGCTCTGTTTTATTAGTAACTTTTAAACTTTTTTCTTTTCTTTCTGTGATTATAGTATAGCCACATAATCTCCCTCCTCCCTTTCTTCCTTCCAAGCACTCCAATATGCTCTCCTTGCTCTCTTTAAAGTTCGTCCCCTCTATTTACTAGTAACCTTTTATACGGTTTATATACTACAGTTGCTTATAGTTTCTTTTAATATTATTTACTATATAATAAATTTTTGTGTGAAATTTACATGTATATGTTGATATACTTATTTTGATTATTTTTCTTTAAAATTTTTACATTTGTTTACATATTTATTTGTGTACATTGTTGGAGGAGGGTGTCTTCAAACACAACAGCAGCTCATGTGTGGAGGTCAGAGGACAGCTTGCAGGAATTAGCTTTTCTCTTTCTACCTTGTGTATTCTAGGGATTGAACTTTAGTAGGGAGGCTTTGCAGCAAGCTCCTTTAACCTCAAGCAATCTTGCTGGCTGATGATTATTTTTTTACTTAATTAATCCTTTCTTGCTGATTTCTTGGAGGATTTTTAAAAGATTATATTTCTATTTTTGACAAAAAAAAGTGGCCATTTTGCTATGCAGGCAGTTCTTATTTTGGACAGTTAGTAATTTTTTGGCCTAATTTTTTTTATTAATAACTTAAAAGCCTCTGCTTTCCTCATAAATATAAAATCATATGCCTTTATTTTCTTTTAGCATATATAATTTTACATTTTTTCTAAATCTTCTATTTACTTAGAATTTATATGAATCATTGGAAATGCATCTACATTCATTAACCTGTTGAAACAAAATTTCTCATGCATGGTTTCATCGTAAGTCTACTACCTTGACATATTGACTTTAACTTTAAAAAGGGGTTTTCAGTGCAGTTGGGTTTCTCTCAGTGCTCTCTCTCTTTTGCTACTTTGGTCTCTATGGGTATCCATGTGTGTCTCAATAGTCATAAAACTTTATTTTTCCATAATCATCTGTAATAAATAGTTGATTGTATTATCCATGAACATATTAACGTTTATCTACCTGTTTTTGAAATCTTTTATTTTATTTTTTTTATTTTTTTGTACTTTGAGACAGGGTTTCTCCGTGTAGTTTTGGTGCCTGTCCTGAATCTCGCTCTGTAGCCCAGGCTGGCCTCGAACTCAAAGAGATGTGCCTGGCTCTGCCTGCTGAGTGCTGGGATTAAAGGTGTGTTCCACTGCTGCCCAGCTAGAAATTACTCTTGTACATAAATCTGATTGTTAAAATATTGTGACTTATGTTGTTCTATCTTGTTCTTTCTTCATCTGATCACTATCTTGAATGGCCATCGGCATATCAATTTTTTTATTATTATTTACAAGTTGACTCCTTATATTTGATGAGGTTTTGTTTTCTCATTTGAGAAAGTGTGTTTTGTCTCTACTATTGATGGTGTGATTTGGAAGCTAACCATAATTAACAGATCTGGTCTTTGCAGTTCAAACTTACGTTTTTCCACACAAACTGGTTTCTAGACTCCCCAAATACCTCTATCTCTTCTCATAGTTTTTTTTTTTTTGTTTGTTTGTTTGTTTTGTTTTTTGGGGGGGTGTTTCAGTTTTAGAAGATTGCTAAATCTTATAATGGGGTGTTGTGCTTTCCTTCAGCCCTGCTGTCCATCAGCTTATGTCGACCTACAGGTAGGGTAGAGGCAGGATTGGTCCAGCCGGTAGCTCCCTGGGGCTGAGCGGGATGGTGAGTGTCTACAGCCCAGACATCCCCTGTCCACCCAAGAGAAGCACACTGAGCCAGGAGTCTTGTCTAAGCAGGAAGTGTTTTGTTGTTGTTGTTGTTGTTGTTGTTGTTGTTTTTTGCATCAGGAGTAGACTTATATAGGTTGGGGTAACGAGGGATGGGGTGAGGATAGCGGGTCAATGAGAATGCCATCTCAGCAGTTACTAGGCAGAGGCAATTCTAGATTGAGTTGAGCTGAGTCATTCATATGCAGAAGTCACGTCTGAAGACAGGTCTCCAAACTGGAGCCAAGCTTGGAAAGTTACCCTGGGCCTCACACCTGGACCTTATGGGGCCCAACAAGCTAAGGCATAGGCTGTCTGGGAATTTCTCTGATCCCAGCATCCCTCACCTACCACTATTTCGACTTCTAGGATACATCTTCTCATAACTCACACTGAAATATTATCAAACAATTGTTATAAAGCTTTATCACATTTCTTAAGCACATAAATTTTTCTCCTATTCACACTAGTTTAGCATAGTAGATAAGCCCATATCATTAAATCCTCATTGAGTTAATTAGATAATGTAATAAGACCTTAATAAAGAGTGATAGATTGCCTTAACTTTTCTTTAAGCAGAGCCTCAGAAGTCAAAACCTCCATGAAAATTTCAGTATCTTGATGGCAAATGAGAACCCATGCAAGATTCTTATCAGCAAAATTAGTATTTTTCCATCACAACACAATAAATTCTTCATGTAAATTTTTCAGTAAGGCTGATTGCTGCATGGGAGTATATGCCAAAACAGCACCCCAACACTATCCTATGGGTAATCATGGAATTGGCTGTTCTAGTTACATTGAGTGGCATGAGTCATGTGTTTTTCAGGGTAGAGTCCAGGGTTCCTGGGACACTGGGTTAATTTCAGGTCCTGAGAAACCAAGACACTCTTGCTGGCAGTGAAGATTCAGTCCACTTTTTGTTCCTCAGAAGCCAATGAAGCATTTTTGACAGGGACATTGGTCTTATAAACCCTGTGTGATGCAAACATCATTGTATCCCCACAACTACAGTTGTATTGATCCTGGCAATCACCATTATATTCTGTGTCTGATCAAGGTAAAATATCTGATTGCTTGCAATAAACTTTTCACAGCCTAGGTCTCACTGTGGCCCTTCCAACCTGTTCCTGGTTTTCATTTCTCATCAGCCATATCAATTAACCTTGGCCCCTGGTTCCCCAGTATATAAGCGCTGGTGTGGACACTGAACCTGGGTGATATCGATGTCCTTACAAAGTGATGAATTAAGTGTCATTTCAAAATATCTAGTTAAAACTTGTTAAATAAAGAAGATGAGTTATAAAGAATTAGCATGTATAATATACTAATTGTAAGCCTAAGTACATATGACTAAAATTGTATCTCCTGAGAGCATAAATTTCTTTAGCAGGTCTAACATAGTATAACTATCAAAAAATTCTGAAAGTATTCTTTGTTCAGTCCCCAGAAGAAAGGGATTTTATAAGAATGACTCCTAAGCAACAAAGCATAAAGAAAATGTCTGACAGGTGTTTCTCCATGAAATAAAGCTTCCTTAGGAGAAAATAGTATAAAGCTGTATTTTCAGGCATTTCAATTAAATGCTTATGTTGTCTGAAAAAGGCTAGACCAGGATATTTATCTAAAAACACACAAAAATGATAACATATTGGATATTAAATAGTCACATATAATGAATAAATGACCAAATTCTACCAGTAGTTGAAGAAACACACTAAAGACAAAAATAAGTGCATTAATATGAAATTAAAATAGACACCCACATAAAAATGTGACTACTTAGCTTCAACCCAACCGCCATCCACTTTTCTCAGTAATAGGTAAATGGTCACTTTTCAGTAAATAGTTTTGTCTTATTTTCTGATGTAAACCAGCTTAAGTCTTGACAAGCACATGTCAGTTTCTTCTTCATGAAATGTTTCCTCTGGAGTCATTTTCACAGCATTTCCGTTTCTTTCAGATTAATGAGTACTTCAAGCAACTAGATCTTGTGCCTAGACTATGTGAGTTATCTGATATATGTATTATTTCTGCACTATGTGATCAACATTGATTATTCACAGCTCAGGTGTCTAGAGAGAGAGAGAGAGAGAGAGGAAAACAAAATAAAAATCAGCACAAAAGGTAGCTCAGTACCCAGAGTAGTGCCTGGAACAGAATTACATCCAATAGGCAGGTTTTTTTTTTTCAAATCAGAAATGAAATAGGATGTCCAAAATTGTACCCGCACAAGAAAATAGAAAATTATGAAGATAAAACTGAACATAACCTTTGACTTCCCACTCACTCATAGCAATTTATTCTAAGTTGCACAAAGATAAAAGTAATATTTTCAAGAATACTATGAGTGCCTTATAGCAGAATTTGGACAAATACACTATTGCATTTGATAGGATACTCTGAAGCTGTTTAAAAGCTCAAAAAGAATAGATTCTCATGTGAAAAAATACAATCAAATCCAAATAAGATGATTTTACACACAATGCCTCCATCTTTCAAAAAGAATATTATGTACAATGACAAATATACACACAAATCTCTCCAAATACACCTGTGATTGTCTGATGTCTTTCTTTTGTGTGCTTTTACATTTATTCATTGCATTTATCATATTTTCCTTTATAAACAATGCTTTATCTTAAAAATGAAGAACTGAAGGTAATACTGGATGACACCAGGCAGAAATTATGGTATTTAAACCAACTGTAAATCATTTAAAGCTTATTTATTGTATGATGAAACTCATCCATACAGAATTTGGCATCAAACAAGTAGAAAAAACACTATTGTATTTCAGGATCAGAGCATTTAGCAGATCTTCCTTGAATTTGAAAAATATTCCTGTCTTTCTCTTCCTGAAGTTGTAGATTTGTAATTTACAATCTGATGAATTCAATGATAGACACATTTTTGATATATTGCTTTTATACAAAGGTTATATCTGTTGATTCTTCAGATCCAGACATTGTACCTTTTGTGTAAAGGCTAGATGAGAGGATGTGAGTTTAAAAGCCTTGCCCCAGCTACTTTTGGCAATCTGCCTCAGCTGGCAAACATCCAAAAGACATTGGATCAGGAGCTGCTTGGTCATGCCAAAAATAAAAAAAGTATTTCTGACAAATATTAAGAGGCAAGACTAGACCAGCACCCCTTGTGTTTGTCCACCTTCTCACTGAGGGCCTCTTCTTCACTGCTCACCACAATGGATGGCTGCCTCTCTGATGTGCTGCAAGGGGCTGTGCTGTGGCTCTGAAGTCAAAAAGGGAAAGACTGTGGTTGATTAAGGCAAGTGTCTGACAAGTGGAAGGATATCTTTTTTTTTTTCTTCTTTTTTTGGTTTTTCGAGATAGGGTTTCTCTGTGTAGCTTTTGTGTATTTCCTAGAACGTGCTTTGGAGACTAGGCTGGCCTCGAACTCACAGAGATCTGCCTCCTGAATGCTGGGATTAAAGGCATGCGCCACCACTGCCTCCAACAGGGTATCATAATAAGTCATTGAAAATCAAGGCATACAAACTAGTTGGGCAAGCCATCTGTAAGGTAGCTTGTCACCCTAATATGCATATGACATATGGCATATATATATATATACTATAAATAATAGATAGATAGATAGATATTACAGTAGAAATAAAAGAAAAAGTAAAATTTACCTTTCTATGGCATCTTGAACTTTAAAAATAGAGAAAAGGACAAAAGAGACATATCAATGTTTTAAAATATATGAGAAGGTATCTCAGAAATAATTGATTGGACATTATCTCTTATAGAAAAGATAACATGATGCAGAGTTACTGTGTAAGTAGTCTGGTTTTACTTTTAAATTTCATTGTATGATTTAATTTAATTTAACATATCAGCCATGGGTTAACCTGTCCTCCCCCCTCCTGCCCCAGCTCCCACCTTCCTCCCAGCACACCCGCCATTCCCATCTCCTTCAGGGCAAAGACTCACCTGGGGATTCAGCTCAACCTGGTGGATTCAGTACAGGCAGGTCCAGTCCCCTATTCCCAGGCTCAGCAAAGTGTCCCTGCATAAGTCCCAGGTACCAAATAGCCAGCTCATGCACTAAGGTCAGGTCAGGGTCTAACTGCCTAGGTACCTCCCAAACAGTTCAAGCTAATCAACTATCTCACTTATCCAGAGAGCCTGATCCAGTTGGGGGCTCCACAGCTTTTGGTTCATAGTTCATGTGTTTCCATTAGTTTGGCTATTTGTCCCAGTGCTTTTTCCAATATTGGTCTCAACAATTCACGCTCATACAGTCCCTCCTCTTTCTGGCCATGGGTCTTAGCATCAGCTTCCAAAAGTCATTGGATAAGATTTCTAGCATGACAGTTAGGGTGTTTGGTCGTCTGATCACCAGACAAGGCAGTTCGGGCTTTCTCTTGACCATTGCTAGTAGTCTACAGTGGAGGTATCTTTGTGGCTTTCTGGGAACCTCTCTAGCACTTTGCTTCTTCCTATTCTCATGTGGTCTTCATTTATCATGGTCTGTTATTCCTTGTTCTTCCTCTCTGTTCTTGATCCAGCTGGGATATCCCACTCCCCTAAGCTCTGTTTACCTCAAAACTTGCCCTTCATTACCCCCGCTCACATCCAGGTCGTTCATGTAGATGTCATCCATTTCTCTGTCATTGGGCAATCCCTGTGTCTTTCTTAGGGTTCTCTTTTCTAGGTAGCCTCCCTGGAGTTGTGAGTAGCAGTCTAGTCATCATTGTTTTATGTCTAGTATCCTCCTATGAGTGAGTACATACCATGTTTGTCTTTCGGAGTCTGGGTTACCTCACTCAGGATGATTTTTTTTTTTTTTAGATCCATCCATTTGCCTGCAAACCTCATGATGTCATTGTTTTTCTCTGCTGAGTAGTACTCTATTGTGTATATGTACAATATTTTCTTTGTCCATTCTTCAGTTGAAGGGCATCTAGGTTGTTTCCAGGTTCTGGCGATTACAAACAATGCTGATATGAACATAGCTGAGCAAATTTCTAATTTCCCAATTTTATAAGAAAGTATCATATTGATTTCCAAAGTGGCTGTACAAGCTTACATTTCCACCAGCAATGGAGGAGAGTTCCCTGAGCTCCACATCTTCTCCAGCCTAAGCTGTCTTCTGTGTTTTTGATTTTGCCATTATGATGGGTGTAAGTCATTTTGATTTGCATTTCCCTGATAATTAGGGATATTGAGCAATTCCTTAAATGTCTTTCAGCCATTTGAGTTTCCTCTGTTGAGAATTCTCTGTTTAGTTCTATAGCCCATTACTTATTTGGACTGTTGGGTATTTTGATGTATAATTTCTTGAGGTCTTTATATATTCTGGATATCAGCCCACTGTCAGATGTGGGGTTGGTGAAGACCTTTTACCATTCTGTAGGCTGTTGCTTTCTTTTGTTGACTGTGTCCTTTGCTCTACAAAAGCTTCTCAGTTTCAACAGGTCTCATTGATTGATTGTTCCTTCAGTGTCTGTGCTACTGGTGTTATATTTAGGAAGTGATCTCCTATGCCAATGCACTCAAGACAACTTCCTACTTTCTCTTCTATCAAGTTGAGAGTAACTGGATTTATGTTGAAGTCTTTGATCCACTTTGACTTAAGTTTTGTGCATGGTGACAGATATGGATCTATTTGCAGCCTTCTACTCATTGACATCCAGTTATGCCAGCACCATTTGTTGAAGATGCTTTGTTTTTTCCATTGTACATTTTTGGCTTCTTTGCCAAAAAATTATATGTTCATAGGAGTACGGATTGATGTCAGGGTCTTCAATTCGATTCCATTGGGCCACATGTCGGTTTTTATGCCAGTCTCTTTGCTGTAGCTCTATAGTAGAGCTTGAGGTAGGGGATTGTGATGCCTACATTGATTGTTTTATTGTACAGGATTCTTTTGGCTATCCTGGGTGTTTTGATTTTCCATATGAAGTTGAGTATTATTCTTTACAGGTCTGTGAAGAATTCTGTTGGTATTTTGATGGGGATTGCATTGAATCTGTAGATTGCTTTTGGTAAGATCGCCATTTTTACTATGTTAAACCTGAGTATCCATGAGCATGGGAGATCTTTCCATTTTCTGACATCTTCTTCAATTTCTTTTTTCAGGGACTTAAAGTTCTTGTCCTATTGGTCCTTCACTTGCTTAGTTAGAGTTACCCCAAGGTATTTTATATCATTTGTGGCTATTGTAAAGGATGATGTATCTCTGATTTCCTTCTCAGCCTGTTTGTCAAGTGTATATAGGAGGGCTACTGATTTTTTTTTTTTTGAGTTGATCTTGTATCCTTCTGTGTTGCTGAAGGTGTTCATAAGCTGTATGAGTTCGTTGGTTGAATTTTTGGGGTGACTCATGTATATTATCATGTTATCTACAAATAGAGAAAGCTTGTGTTCTTCCTTTCTAATTTGTATCCCCTTAATCTCCTTATGTTGTCTTACTGCTCTGGCTAGAACTTCAAGTACTATATTGACTAAGTATGGGGAAAGAGGACAGCCTTTCCTTGTTCCTGATTTTAGTGGAATTGCTTTGAGTTTCTCTCCATTTAATTTGATGTTGCCTGTTGGCTTGCTATAAATTGCCTTCGTTATGTTTAGGTATGTTCCCTGTATTCCTGATCGCTCCAAGACCTTGATCATGAAGGGGTGTTGGATTTTGCCAAATGCCTTTTCTGCATCTAGTGAGATGATCATGTGGGGTTTTTTTTTTTGAGTTTGTTTATATGGTGTATTACATTGATGGAATTTTGTATGTTGAACCACACTTGCATCCCTGGCATGAAGCCTACTTGATCATGGTGGATAATTGTTTTGATGTGTTCTTGGAGTCTGTTTGCCAGGATTTTATTGAATATTTTTGCATCAATGTTCATGAGGGAGATTGGTCTGTAGTTCTCTTTCTTAGTTGCATCTTTGTTTGGTTTAGGAATCAGGGTATTGTAGCCTCATAGAGGGAGTTTGGTAATATTCTTTCTGCTTCTACTGTGTGGAACAATTTAAAGAGTATTGGTGTTAAGTCTTCTTTGAAGATCTGGTAGAATTCTGCAGTGAAACCCTCTGGTCCTGGGCTTTTTTTGGTTGGGAGACTTTTAATGACTGATTCTATTTCCTTAGGGGCTATTGGACTATTTAAATGGTTTATCTGGTCTTGATTTAACTTAGGTATGTGGTACTTATCCAGAAAATTATCCATTTCTTTTAGCATAAGTTTGGATATGTGGTGAGTTCATTTTCCTTGATCTCTAGGAAGTCTTTGATTTATTTATTTATTTCTTCCTTAACCCATTGGTGATTCCATTGAGCATTATTTAGGTTCCATGAGATTGTAGGCTTTCTGTACTTTTTGTTGTTGTTGAAATCTAACTTTAAACCATGGTGGTCTGATAGAACACAGGAGGTTATTCCAATTGTTTTATATTTGTTGAGATTTGCTTTGTGGCCAATTATGTTCTTAATTTTAGAGAAGGTTCCATGGGGTGTTGAGAAGAACATATATTCTTTTTTGTTAGGATGGAATGTTCTGTAGATATCGATTAAGTCTATTTGAGTCATAACATCAGTTAAGTCCTTTATTTCTCTGTTAAGTTTCAATTTGGCAGTTATGTCCATTGGTGAAAGTGGGGTATTGAAGTCTCTCACTATTAATGTGTGTGGTTTTATATGTGATTTAAGCTTTAATTTTCTTTTACATATGTGGGTGCCCTTTTGTTTGGGGCATAAATGTTCAGAATTGAAACTTCATCTTGGTGGATCTTTCCTGCAATGAGTATGTAATGTCCTTCTTGATCTCTTTTGATTGGTTTTAGTTTGATGTCTATTTTGCTGGATATTAGGATGGCTATACCTGTTTGCTTCTTAAGACCATTTGATTAGACAGTGTTTTCCCAGCCTTTTATTCTTAGGTAGTGTCTACTTTTGAATTTGAGGTGTGTTTCTTATATGCAGCAGAAATTTTGGTCTTGCTTTCATATCCATTCTGTTAGACTCTGTCTTTTTATAGGTGAATTAAGACCATTGATACTAAGGGATATTAATGACCAATGATTGTTCATTCCTACTATTTATTTATTTATTTATTTATTTATTTATTTATTTATTTATTCATTCATTCATTTTTGGTTGTAATATGTGTATGCTCCTCTTCTTTGGGCTTTACTGCTGTGATGTTATGTATTGTGTTTGTTTTCAAGGGTGTATCTGACTTCCTTAGGTTGGAATTTTCCTTCTAGTGCTTTCTATAGGGCTGGGTTTGTGGATAAGTATTGTTTAAATCTGGTTTTGTCTTGGAAGGTCTTGTTCACTTCATCAGTGATGATTGAAAATTTTGCTGGGCATATTTGTCTAGGCTGGCATCTATGGTCTCTTAGTGTCTGCTTTACATCTGTCTAGGTCCTTCTGGCTTTCAAAGTCTCCATTGAGAAATCGGGTGTTATTCTGATGGGTTTGCCTTTATAAGTCATTTGGCCTTTTTCCTTTTCTTCTCTTAATATTCTTT
Source organism: Onychomys torridus (assembly GCF_903995425.1). Lineage (NCBI taxonomy): Eukaryota > Metazoa > Chordata > Mammalia > Rodentia > Cricetidae > Onychomys > Onychomys torridus. Next base: position 11,877,505 of record NC_050463.1, read on the forward strand.
CTTTATTCTGTATGTTTATTTGTTTAATTATTATGTAGCAAGGGAACTTTTTTGGGGGAGGGTCTAGTCTGTTTGGTGTTCTGTAGGCTTCTTGTATCTTCATAGGCATTTCCTTCTTTAAGTTGGGAAAGTTTTCTTCTATGATCATGTTAAATATATTTTCTGTGGTTTTGAGTTGGTATTCTTCTCCTTCTTCTATCCCTATTATTCATAGGTTTGGTCTTTTCATGGTGTCCCAATTTTCTTGGACATTTTGTGTCATGACTTTGTTGGTTTTAGTGTTTTCTTTGATTGATGAATCTATTTCTTCCACCATATCTTCAACACCAGACATCCTCTCTTCCATCCCTTGCATTCTGTTGGTTATACCTGCCTCTGAAGTTCCTGTTCGTTTATTCAGATTTTCTATTTCCAGCATTCCCTCTGCTTGTGTCTTCTTAATTTTTTCTATTTCCCTTTTCAGGTCTTGGACTGTTTCCCTTATTGGTTTCATTTCTTTTTCATGATATTCTTTCAGGGATTTATTGTTTCCTTCTGCTTTATTTGTTCTTCCTTCTAGTTTTTTACAGTGTTCTTCTCATTTTTTGTTTGTCTGTTCCTCCACTTCATTTTTGATTTCTTCTTTATAAGCTTCTAGCCTCTTGATGATGTTATTTATAAGGTTGTTTTCTTCTGCTTCTTCCATTCTGTGATGTTCAGGTCTAGCTGTTGAAGGAGGGCTAGGTTCTGGTGATGCTATATTGCTCTTTATTTTGTTGTATGTACTTCTGTCTTGATGTCTGCCCATCTCCTTTTGGATTTGTTCTTGGTCTTATCAGTGCTCTTGGTCCAGACAGAGCTGGCAGATTCAGTAAGCTTCTGTTTGGTCCAGATAGGACCCTGGGCCGGATGGGAGCTGGGGGATGCTCTCTGTGTCTCAGGCATATGTTGGCATCATGGGTGGGGGCCAGGGCATGTGGAGATTGCAGGTCTGCTGGGGGTCTTGGAGAAAAGGAACCTTCCCAGTGGGGGGGGGGGGGGGGGGGGGGGCTCCTGCCTGATGGCCAGAACCTGGGTCCAAGTTGAACAGGTCTTCCCCAGAATGGCCTGTGCCCAGGGATGGAACCTAGGGGCAGGCCTCTCTGGGTATAACCCCAGGTACTCACCTCTGGTCCAGATGGGAGATCCAGGCTGAATGGGAGCTTGGGGCTGGTCTCTGAGTCTCAGGAAGTGGCTGGGGTTTCAGACGGATGGGTGTGGGGGCAAGGTGTGGAGACTGCAGGGTCTGTTGGGGGTCTTGGAGAAGGGGAACCTCTTGGTGTGGGGGAGGGGGAGGTCCTGCTCAATGGCCAGAACCTGGTGCCAAGTTGGGAGTGTCTTCCCAGGAATGGCTGGTGCCTAGGGATTGAACCTAGGGCCAGGCCTTCTGATCATGAACCCAGGCAATCACCTGTTGTCCAGATAGGAGCTCCCGGGCGAGATGGGAGCTGGGGGCTGGTCTCTCTGTCTTTACCTTTTTAAATAGATGGTAGGGGCTGTGATGATGGCTCAGGTGGAAATGTTTTTTCAGAAAGCTCTTATAGAAAACTAGAGTTCAGTTCTCAGCACACACATTCTACTCACAACTACCCGGTACAACAGTTCCATGTCATTGGTCACCCCCTACTCACCTTTGTGGTCACTGAATGAACACGAGGCACATATATAAATGTAGGCAAAAACACTTATATACATAACATAAGTATTAAATAAATCTTTACCTAGGTATTCTATGGTGCTTCTTTCATTTTAGGTTCCTTATAATTTATAAAGATACCTGTTACTCCCCCTTCTACATAACATATTCTTGGCTAGACTGTGACAGTATTCTCTCTAAATGGTTCCATTCTTTGAGAAAACATCCAATTTTAAAAGCAAGAAAATAATCCCTTAAGGTAATTTCAGTGTAGTATTACTGATAATAACCTTAATGTACCAACATTATTTGTTCATTTATTTGGTTTTCACTTTTGTATAATAAGGCCAACTGCCTTCAAATTCTTAACCCTGAAAAAGTCTTGCAATATTTTTGGATTTTATAGGTGGAACAGGAGGATTTGTGTGCCTGGCATCTGGAATGTCTGTATATTATTTTAGTTTGAGGTAGGTGATTTATTCAGTTTTTAAAGTAATGAAACTCAACATATATCTAAAATAAAGTAGGATCATTTTAGCCATTGTACCATTGTACCATTATGGAGAAGCTGAAACAAAATGCAAATATGTCATGTACCTAAGAGGATGTTGAGCATGACAAAGGAGATGGTGTCAGAGGCAAAGGGAAGCATGAGCACCAGGAACGAATGCACTTGGATTAGATGAGGTCATGGAAGGATGCTGACCATTTGTTTTGTCTTACATTGTTCAGACCAGTTTTGTTTTAAAGTCTGACAGTAGAGTGGTAACATATGATAGTCTTGCTTAGAGAGGCTGTCAGATAGAAAATAGATCTGTTTCTCTAGCTAAGTCATGGTCTTCATTAAATTCCTGCCCGAAAGAATCATATGGACAAAGGACAGAGATATTTAGATGAGGAAATCTCAATTCAGTAACAGTTGTAATATTTCTAACGACAAATTTGGCATAATTTTATCCAGTGAGTTTATGTGCAAATGGCACAATTCCAGTGCAAAAGATGCTGACTCAGTACAGAATAGATCATGGTATGCAAAATACTTGATATTAAACATTAATAACACCTTTTTATACTGGCAAATAGGCATGTAGATGGCTGACAAATAGACAAATAATATTAATCTTCCTTTGAAGGATCCATAAAAATAAAAACAGTAGGAATTTTTACATCATATTTTATTTCTTTAAAACTGTCATTGTGGCCACTGAGGTGACTCAGTGAGCAAAGGTGGTTGCTACCAAGTCTGATGCCCTGAGTTTAGTCATTGGATCGTACATGGTGGAAGGAGAGAACTGACTGCCACAATTAACCCTCTGACTTCCCCATACCTAGCATGCCACACACAAACTCATACACATATCTGCACGTGTGCATGCACACATACACACACACAATAAATAAATAATGTTTAAATATCTTAAATGTCATTTGTTTTTACTATAAGCTACACACTTAATAAAATACAAATTACACAGATTTTAATTATTTTATTTTTCTCTTCATTGGTTACTAAAGCAGTTTTAAGTGAAATAAATAATAAAATAATAATCTATAACTGATTATGATAAAGTAGACATAAAGTTTATTTTGAACAATTGAATAGATCAACATGTTATTTAAATTTAACCTAACATTTATAAAGCAGTCACAAAATAAACAGTAAAGATCTCACGGATCGGAAACACACACAATGTTCTTGACAGAGGATGATTTCAATAGTGCTGGGAGCAGAAAAGCCAGCTCATCAATTGCTGTTCAGCAGTAGCTCATACTGACAGTGAGCATTCCCTTTTACATTTATGGAGTTAAACTGTTTGCTGGCAAGAGAAGTATTCATAATTTGTGAGGGGCCAGAACTATTACACAAGATGATTCTCAGAACAACAAAAATGTAATACTAAATAGGGCAGAAGATGGATAATTTACCTGAAGAATATAAAAAATAAAATCTAGATTTGCCAGCTAGTATGTATTCAATGTCACAAGTGGTTGGAGGCTGTTATTGCTTGAGGCTCTTTTAAATGTTTGATACATGCTCAGAGAGAACAGGAGGCATAAGCTTCTTTCTACTTCATATAGGAAGCCACAGTTTTCAGGTACGAGTGCTCTATTTAGAAATGAGGAGGCATCTCTGAATTGCCTCCTGTGTGACATCCTGTTAGCCTTCCTGCCACTTCCACTTAGCATCTCACTAGGCCTGACTGCCTTGAAGCTAAGCACCCAGAATGAAGCCAGGTCTTGTTTACAGCTGTGTGGAGATGTGGATGCATATGGGGTATGACATTTCAGACAGTCTGGGTAACTTCAACATCCTCTTGACAAAAAGTTTCTGCTTTAATTCATCACTACCCTTTTGACTTTCAGGGCTGTCTGGTAAAACGGATTTTAGTGTATGTCCCACAAAGCTGTCTTAGAGTGGAAATAGTGAGTCATTAAGGTTTTCTAATGAATAAGCTACCAAAATTGAAAGTTGTGGAATGGTTTTAACTCATGGACTATGAAAAGAGAAAGCATAGTTTTCTGAAACTGACTATTCTTTAGTGGTGTAAATCGAAGGTAGGTTTGAGATTTAGATTTTTTATCTCAGTGTACAATCTTTTATACTATAGTCTGATATCTGCATTGATATTAGTAAACCTAGGACATAGTCTAAAGATAGCTAATTTCAGGCCTTTTGATTTTTGGCAAAAATTAAGGCTGATATCTAAATCTTTTGTTTAGCAGTGTGAGATATAAAATGCTTTTAGAAGTATGATACAACATAGAATTCAAAATACCTGCATGTTTGCAATGTACTAATCCCTCTGTGGCCTCCTTATCCACCCTGCTGACAGTGAAATGGCCCTGGAGCTCTCTGTCATGGGGGTAAGACCCAATGCTTTTGGTGCTTCCACCATTACCTTTACTCTATTATTTCCTCTGTGTCTCTTATACTGTTATGCATTGATCAACTTTAATCCTGACCCTTGAAAGGGAAGCTTTACACCTAAATTCTAGTGTGCTTAAATCTCCTTAGAGGCAGCCTCTACTGTCTGCTCCTCCTTGCTGTCTCTGCATTCCTTTCTATACTTAGTGCTTTATTTTTCCCAGAGGAAGTATTGTAACATGATTTTCATGCCAGTTTCCTTAGTGCTCTGTTCCATTTTTTGAAACAGAAACTCCATAATACAGAGAGGTTTGGGTGATCTTATTCACTGTTGTTTCCTTAGCATATAGAACGCTGCCTAGTGTGAAGTAGATAATTAATATGTATGTTTTGATTACATCTATTATGGGATTTAAATGATGTTTAAACACATATTTAGAAAACATTTGAACTTGTAGCATATTGCATATAACTTAGAAATATTAAATATGATAATATCTATAAAAGTCAATATCACAAGACAAGAAATAAATATTTAAGTTCTTCAATAAACCAGTGACCTGTGATATTTAGTAATATAAAATATTATTATTAGCATCTCTTTTGTTCCACAGAGACAATGATACATAATATACAATCCTACATTCAAATATTTGAAAAAAAACTATCAGTAAATGCAGCATGTATTTAGATGATCAAAGCACACAGTGAATGTAATCTAAATAAAACTAAAATTGTTTTTCACATAGGAAGTACAATTAAAGTTATTGTGATTTGTTTGTCAAAGATGTTACTGATTTTAGGCAGCAAAAATCTGTTGACTTATGTGTGGAGTATAAGTGATTTTTTTTTCATTAAATTTGATACTTAGGGACACATGAACTTACGTATAACCAATCAAACAAAATCCAGAAAATTTCTTTTGGTGATAGTTTCCATTCATGGCCCTCAAACACAAACATGTATTTGTATTCCTGAGTGTTCGGCTATAATGAAGATTTTGATCCAAAGATTTGAGGTGGGTCTTCAAACAGCATTCCTAATGAATTCTTTCCTAGATATACTGGTAAGGCTAAGAAACATCCAGAGCAGCAAAGATACAGACAACAATCTGAATCAACTGTAATTACAAAATTGAACAGAGGACTTCAACTAATAAGCAACACCAATCATTGACTGAAACTCATTTTATTTTATTATTTAACAAATGGCTCCTAAGAATGAGCTTAAAGGAATTCCCCCTAGCCTTACAATCAAGAAGCACTTTCTCAAGCAACTCAAAAGGCTCTGTGATATAAAATGTGGACATGGGGAGATTACAAATCTTTCCAACTATATGGTTTCTTATATGCTCATTATCCTTCCTAAGTACCCATAGGGTTCCTGTACAACATCAGGTATTACACAAAAGAGAATTTAACAGAGTCACTTATCTCCCTTCCAAGCACCAACCAACCAGTCCACATCTGAGATACTGAGCTGTAAAACCTGATAATATTTTTATGACCCTCAGGTCATTTTGAACAACTTCAAGAATCTTATTAAGGATTTAGAGAGATTTTCAAAGGGGGATTCTTGTGAAGCCTCTTTTCAATCTGGTCTTTTACCAAATCCCTGCTAAGCAAGTCACTGAAGTTTTAAAGCATTCATAATCTGAAAGAGATGATAAAATTGATTTTAACAGCATTAGAATAATATATACAAATATGAATGAAGAATGATATTTTATTGTAATTATAATAGGCAGTATGCAACCAGAACAGGAATCAAAAATCAATTTGCTGTGTTATAAAAAAATGATCTGGAAACAAAATCAAAATAAAAGCCATGTCTCTTTTACAAACCTACTTTGTTCACAGGTGTTTCAATCAGATAAGAACCATGATATAAAATGAAATCAAATTGGCCCCCTGTGAGGGCAACTTCATCTATGTGATATTGCAGAACAAAACATATTCAAAATATTATAAGTTTGCATTGACACATATATGCACAATTTCTGCTACTTTGAAGGTCCAAAGCACAAGACAGAGGAGAAATGTGTTTGCTTTAGTTTGAATGGATTGGAGACAAATGGACAGAAGCACATATAAGACCCTGAACCCTATGCTTGGAATCTAAAGAATATCATGTTTAATTTGGGTGGGGTTAGGTATGAATATTATAACTCAAGAAGACTCATCTATAAAAATCATGATATACATTGATTACCAAAAATTCGATATGGACTTACTATAGTGGGAGGACTTACCAGAAGGAATCTACAGGTTGTATTTACCTAAACAATCATTGGCAAGAAAATAGAAAAGATACTGAAGATCTGAGAAAAGACCTCACCAGTGAAATTCCAAGAGACTGAGAGCAATGGGATTGAAATATTTGCATCTATTTCTCTGCCCCCTATCTGTCAACAATCTATATCTATCATCTACCTATATCTATATTCTATATATTTATATTCTATTTATATCCTTATCTATCTATATATCTATCACCTATTATCTCTCTCTTCAAAACACTTCACAAAATTTCAACAAATAATATAAAGTTGTAAATGATGACATGCTTATTTTCTCTGTAAGCTTTTGAGAGGGATTACTTGAAAGGAATTTTGTGGACTCTGCTCAATTTTATCAACAAAACTTGAAAAAAATAGAAAACAATGTAAGAGATATTAACCATGTGGTTCTGTCTTAATATGCATTACCTTTTCTCCTGTTTTCTAATATTATGTATGCAAAATTAACAAGAGGTTTACCTATACCTCACCTTCTGCTTCACAGCTCTAAACATGTTTTGTTGCTATATATTATTTCAAATATGGATCCTTTTAAATAGAAGAAGGTATGGATAGTTGAACAAAATTACACAACTCAACTAACTCTCACTATGAGAATGACATGAAACATTTATTTCCTTTATGCTTGTTTAATGGCAGTATGGTAATACAGAAAAGTGATCAAATAATTTAAAGGCATTGCTATGCCTGGGAAATGCTTAAATCACTCAAGGGCAAGGAATAAGCTGAGTAGAAGTTTGGCAAGGTTATGAAGGACAGAATAATATATTTCAAATTTGTGACCTGATGCCTTCTAAAACTTCAACAGAGTTGCAGAATTGACACACATCCATGGCCAAATGTCCAGTGCATAGAGGTTAGGGCTCTGGTTGTTTTGCGTTACTTTTCTAAGTTACTATAAATGTGTAGCTGAATGTTAGGCGATTTTGTTATTTTTGTAAAATCCTAGGGATGGTAGGGCCAAAACATTGTCTTATTCCACCATTTTCATATAAGTTTTTGGTAGAATTTATGACTTACTGAGTTTTAATTCCTTGTTTTCTTATTGAAAGGTATTTTGAACTAGAAAATAATCATAATTACAATGTTAGTGATTGTATTTATCTTCTGAAATAGCAATTTATAAAATCCTTTATGAAAAGTCTTGGGGATTATAAGGTTTAATTCTAAGACAATAAATGCTAAAATATGAATTTTTAAGGAGATAAGAGGAAAGAACAGAGAGGAAGGGAGGAAGGAAGGGAGGGAAGGAGAGAGAGAGGGGATTTCTCTGAAGTATCACATTAAATAAGAATGAGGTTTCATTTAATTTTCAAAATTTTCTGTGTGAATCTGACTATGAGAGATTTTTATCTCAGTGCACTTTTATAAATGTAAAGTGACTTAAATTTTTCTCATACAACAGGGATTCACGCAACCCAGCTTTAAGTCCCATATGCAAAATAATGACTGTTCTTACATTCCTCAATAAATTTTGAATTTAAGTTAAGCTATGAATTTCAATGGAGAGGAATAATGGTAACATTTTCAATGTTTATTTCATTGAACTTCTAAATTATTTTAAAATCATCAATTGGTAAAATCAAGGGTAGGCACGGCCCAAGTATGTTACTTAAACATACAAGCCAGGCACTCAGTTATTTTGGAAGAAGCTAGTATTCAAGCTTCAAGTTATATTATTCTTCTAATATTTTAACTACAAATGATTCTGGAGAAGTCAAGGGTAATTTTGTGGCACTCTGCCAAATGGTTTTGCATATGTGTTTATACTATCTAATGAATTCTAATAAATTGCTGTAGTCCACATCTTCTGTCTTATTTTGAAATATTCATTTTCATTTCCTTCTTCCTTTCCTCACTCTAAGCTTCGCCATATACATTCCTGCTTAGTCTCTTTCAAATTCATGGCCTCTTTTTTCATTATTTTATATATCATGTGTGTGTGTGTATAGTGTGTGTATATATATACATAACACTAATATTCCCAAAAACATAAAGATATCATTCCCTTATAAGCATATATGGAAATATTTTCTTTTTATTGAAAATAGATTCTTCTCATACAATATATCATGACCACAGCTTCCCCTCCCTCCATTCCTCCCAGCTCCTCCTAAGTCCCCCCTCCTCCAGATCCACTTGGCTTCAGTTTGTTTTCAGGAAAGAGTAGACCTCCAAGGGAAAACTACCACACATGAGAACACAAACACTAAAACAAGATGCAATAAGAAAGGAGAGAAAGCAACCCAATAGGAAGAAAACAATGCAGAGACTCAGAGACATACCCATTCACACTAATAGGAGTTTCACACAAACACTAAGTTAAAAGCCATGGCATATATGCAGAGGGCCTGGTGCAGACCCATGCAAGCCCTCCCTGTGCTTGCTGCTTCAGTCTCTGTGAGCCTATATGTCCCCTGCTTGCTTGATTCAATGGGCCATGTTCTCTTGGTTCCTACAATCTTTACATCTTGAGAACAAGAAATAACTCCAAACTCACTCATTTTAAGAATACAGCCCTTTAATTGCCATGTTTACTCTCCCGAACAACAGGAATAAGAATGTAAGACAGTCCATCCGCTACCATCCTGTTGTTACCTCTCCTTTCTCTCAGTTTCTTTTTGATTGACAGTCTCTCTGGTTCTCTTTCCCCTTTCTCTCCTCTCTTCTCTCTTCTGTTCTTCCTCCCCTGCTTTTGTTTCCATGTTTATGTGACTAGTACCTGCACGTTTACTCAAAACCATTTATATAACCCACATAATAAGCACTGTTCTACGTGTTCAAAAATTAGTTGATTTCTTTTTTAAAGATCATTTTATTCATTTATTTATTTTGCATCCCAGTTGCAGCCTCCCTTCCCAGCCCTCCCCTTCCTAGCCTTCCCTTTTCATCCCCTCTCCCACCCTTGATCCCTTCCTCTTCTGTCTCCATCCAGGAAAGAACAGGCTTCCCATGAGTATTAACCAAACATGGAATATCAAGTTTCAATAAGACTAGGCACTTCTTCATGTATCAAGGCTGAGCAAGGCAAGCCAGTATGATGAATAGGGTCCCAAAAGCCAGTAAATGAGTCAGAGACAGCCCCTGTTCCCACTGTAAAGAGTCCCACAAGAGGAACAAGCTACACAACTGTAACATATATGCAGAGGACCTAGGTCAGTCCCATGCAGGCTCCCTGGTTGTTGGTTCAATCTCTGTGAGCACCTATGAGCCCAGGGTAGTTGATTGTGTGAGCCTTCCTGTAGTGACCTTGAGTTACCTGGTTCCTACACTCTTTTTTCTTCCTTCTCCTATACAGGATTCTGGAACTTGGCCTAATGTTTGGCTGTGGGTCTCTGCATCTGCTATCAGTTGCTGGATGGTGTCTCTCTGATAACAATTGGCCCAGGCACCAATCTGGTCACAGAAGACAGCCAGTTCAGGCTACTTATCTGCTATTGATAGGAGTCTGTTACTCTAAGAAGTTTATGTTATAATTTCTAATTTTCAAAAGACTAAACTCAGGATCTCAAAAGTTAAATTAAGGAACTTAAACAGAGAAGAGGGCTTGAATCCAGCTGCTTTTCAGGACAAATGTTATTATTTTAGTTTACTCTCACTATTTACATAAGATGATAGTGAACAGGGCTATGAGTCATTAATTAGAATGTTCCGTTGGGGAGTAACTTAAACACATTCTCTGAATAAAGATCAGTGAGTTTACTAGCTCATTGGTCACCATTCCTGGTTGGGTCTAGAGCATTACTGTATGAGAGAATCCTATCTAAATTTGTAATCCTTATCAAATATCAATGAAGGTTATTTTCAACAATAGTTTCATATTTTACTTCCATATTTATATTGCTCTGTAGTTTTATCACTTCTCAGAAGAATGCTATGATGTAGAGCCTAGTGTTACCCCAATGTTAGAAGTGAGAACATGCAGCTCAAAAGAGTTAGATGACTTTCTAGATCTAGATCATAGAATATGAAAGATAAAGAAATTTCTAGGAACACTAAAGCAGACTATGCTATGTGATTTCTACAGGACTAGAAGTTTCCCTTAAGCTGAGGTGAAGTGGTTCCTCATCTCCACATCTAATTATAAGGACAGTTATTTGCATGATGTCTAAATGATGTTTCACTCCTTGACAAATTTTCTTCTGTATCCCTTAATCTATTTCACATTCTTTTTATAGAGTTAAATCATACTATTCATATCATGGATGGATTTTTAAATTATTAATAGGATTTTATGCTGATTAAGTTTCTCTTTTTTAATACCTCAAAATCATAAAAAGATGGTTGCTATATTTGATTCCACCCTCTTCCCCAGCATGACAACCAAGGAATAAATAGAAAACTTCATTCAAATTAATGGAACATATTGTACCACCAGGAGCTATTCCTATACTTTGCAGAAATGTTTCAACGCTAAATTTGAATATTTATGAATAAGCACAATGCTACATTATTCTCTATTTCTCCACCTAACAAAGTGGCTTCATCTACAAAGATTGTTTCGAAGGAAGTTACTTAGCAATGGAGTCACTAAAAATCTACGAGATCCAGTCCAAAGGAAGATAAGTGAGCTGAGCTCCTGGAAGGAGGTGGGTAGACTTGTTCTTAGTTTCAAAGATTTTTCATTTTATTTTAAATTTCAAGTTTAATAGAATGTGTTCTTTGAAAATTCCATGTGTATATTCTCATCTTCTACTCTCCCTTATCTCCCTCTCACCCCTGTCCACCCACTTCCCTTTGTCATATACAAGGTCTTTTTTGTTTTGTTCTGTGACCCACTGAATTTAATCAAGGCAATCCATTAAATATCCATTGGAGCTTAGTTGGGTCACTAGGGAAAATGCAGCTTGCTACAGTTACATTCCTTATCCACAATACATAATCCAAGAACTCAGCAGGGAAAGGTATGGTACCAGGAACCTTTCCTCTATCTGTGGCTGATTATTGATGAGGCCAGTCTTGTGAGAGCCCAATGAGTACAGTCAGCAACAGCTACTATTAATTTGTGATCGCAATAGCTGTGTTAGAAATAAAAGATGCTTCCCAGTTCCTTCCCTCATCTTTCAGTTCTTACATTCTTTCTGCTCAGGTATATTGTTCATTACTTTTATAGATCATTAATGATATTGTTTCATTTATTTATTTTTCAGAACTTTGTCACTGGTGCACAGGAAGGCTACAAATTTTTCTGTGCTACTTTTATATCTTACCAATTTACTTAAAGTATTTACCACTTTCCTGAACAATGGTATTACATTGACCACATTACCATCCTCTTATTTCCCAAATTGAAATCTTTGGGATCTCTTACATATAGAATCACATCAGAGGAATATGAAAATAGATATTTTTTGACTTCTCATATTTGTATGCCTTATATGTCATGATCTTGCCTTATTGCTCTAGCTAAGACTTCAATAACTATATTGAGTAGAGTGTACAGAGTAGACAATCTTTTCATGTCATTCATACTTCTGGTAGTGATTGAAAGTTTTCTCCATTTAGTATTTTTGTTGGCTCTAACTTTGCATATATAACGTTCATATGTTAAAGGAACTCTCTGCTTCCTTTCTCTCTCTATTACTCCTACCATGAAGGAATTAATGGTGGATTTTGTTAAAAGGTTTTATTAAGATAACAATGTGATTGATTTCTTTTAGTCCATTTATGGGACAAATTATATTTAGTGATTAACATTTGTTGAAATATTCCTGCGCCTCCAAAAAAGGCAACTTGATCATGTTGAATTATTTGTATATGATCCTGAATTTCATTTGGAAGTGTTGTAGTGAGGATTTTTGCATCTTTGTTTAGCAGAAAAATTGGTCTGTAATATTCAGGTTATGTTTTATTAACTTCATAAAAACAATTTGAAAGCATTCTTTTCAATTTGACAGATAACTTTGAAAACCATTGATTTTTATTCTATGATTGTCTGGTAGAATTCTTCAGTTGAACCCACACAATTCCTAGCAGTTTACATTGGGACATATTTTAGTAATACTCAGTCTTTTGACCAAGTATTGGAATGTTCAAGTTACTTAGTTATATTGTGGTTTAATTTTACTAGACCACATACATCTAGAACATCATGTATTACTTCTAGATTTTGCAGTTGTGGAGAATGAAAAGTTTTAAAATGTGACCTTCTGATTTTTTTTTTCTGAATTTCAATGGAATCTGTTGTAATGTTTACCATTTCATCACTAATTTTGTTAATTTGGGTCCTATTCTTTTTTAGTTTGATTTATCTGAGGTTCTGTTAATCATGTTTATCTTTTCAAATCGCCAACACTGTTTCATTGGTGATCTGTGTAATTCTGTTTGTTTCTATTTAATTTATTTCTATCCTTATTCTAATTGTGGATCCCCATCTATTGCTAATGGGTTTGGTTTGTTCTTGCTTTCTCAAGGTCTCAAGGTGTATTATTAAGCTATTTATTTTAGTTCTCCTTGATTATATTTTAATTTAAGCACTTAGTGCTATTAAATTTCCTGTTTTGATTGTTTTCAGTATATTGTTGTGTAATATTCATGAATTTGTATACTTTCAACAATTCTTTTTCTGTCAATATCTTGCTTTCTTACATTATGGTTAATATAATACAAAACATACTTCATTTTTCTATATCATTTTAGAATTTCTTTATGTCTTATATGAATAATTTTGGAGGAAATTCTATGAGCTGTGTGAGAATAATGTTTATTTTTTAGTATTTGGATGATGTGGATTTCTGTTAGGTCCATTTGAAATACAACAATTCCAATGTTTCTTTGATTTTTAGTTTTTGCTCAGAATACCTGTATGTGGAATAAATTTAGACATTTAAGTCCTAAATATTAGTATATTGGGATAATACATACCTTTTCATTGAATAATATGATTCTATGAATTGGGTACTAGTGATTTTGATGATTGTATGGTTAGAATTTTAATAGGCTCATGGTCAATTTTTTCTTAGATGAGTATAAAGTAATCTTCTAATGACTTCTGACTTACTTTGGTTATACATATATCTTGTCAGATATTAATATAGTTTATTTATTTGATCCTAATTCCATTTTATTGGTAGAGCTTCTTCTATCCTTTTATAATAAAATAGTGTGTATTTTTGATGGTGAAGCTTAATTCCTGGACACAATAGAAAATGAATCATGTTTTGTAATCCAATCTTCTAGTTATCTTTTTATTGGAAAATTAATACCATTCATATTAAGTTATTATTTGAAAATAATAAGAATTCATATAATGTTGCTGCTTTTAATAATATTTTCTTATCTCCCTTCTGATTAACTCTCTTGCTATTGTTTTTCTCCTGACACTGCTTAAGTGTTCTGGTCCTTCTCTTCTATCTAAGATTTCATTCTAATATCTTCTGGAGTGCTAGCCTGGTCTGATGGACATCATACATTTATTTTTTCTCTTTCTTTTTTTTTCAAGATAGGTTTTCTTTGTGTATCCCTGGCTGTCCTGGAACTAGCTCTGTAGACCAGGCTGGCCTCGAACTCACAGAGATATCTGCCTCTGCCTCCTGAGTACTGAGATTTAAGGCATGTGCCACCACCGCCCAGCAGCCACACGTTTACTTCTTTATCTCTTTTTACTCATGGAGAATTTTTATTTATCCTTCAGTTGTAATAGTTTCTAAGTAGAATATTCTTGGTTGGCATTTGAATTTTTTGGAACTTAGAATACATCTTTTGAAGTACTTTCTTCTTTAAAATTCTATCAGATAAATCCTACCTTCGTATTTGACTTGGTCCTTTTCTCTAGAAGCCTTCAATACCTGTATTAGATTTTTTTTATCTGTTGAAATGAAAAAATACCAGTAAGAAAAGCAACTTATTGGAGAAAATTATTTAGTTTAGCTTACAATATCAGAGAAGATATATTCTGTGTGGAAGGGAAGGCCTACCAGTCAAGAAGTAGTCAAAGCAAATTTCATCCACAACCATGAAACCCAAAGGTGAAGACCTTAAAGCCCACCTCAGGGTATGTACTTCCTCTAACAAGGGTTTGGCTGTTGAAGGCTCCATAGCCTTTCCAAGTAGCAACACCAAACCAGTGTTCTAGGGATATCTCCCATTCAAGTTATCATATGCCAGCATCTCTCCATTAGGCCAATGACTATTTTGCAACATAAAATCCATTTAGGCCAGCTTCAAGAATCTTCCTAGCTTTTAACTGTCTTCACAATTCTGAAGATTGTTCTGAGACTTATGGCAATCTTTTAATTGTGACTCATTTTTCTATACACACTCACACAAATACATGCATAATGTTTACTTTCAAATTACAATGGCACAGAATATATATTTTTCATTTTAGAGGGGAGTAATAAGCTCATAGTGAGGAAATATTGAACCAAAATAAGATGGGAACAGAGCAAGGGAAATTACCAAATCCTGTAGCTTTATGTCTAATTACTGGAATATCAGATTAAAATGTCTCAGGTGGCTTTGTTCTTCCAATTTTATTGCCTACAACACATATTTCTCTCTTGACTAGTTCAATCCCTGTACATAACTCTCTTTTGAAGATATAGCATAGCTCTGGCATTCCCCAATAACTTGGAAACTCTATTGCAACCAAGGCTTTACTTTGCAGCTCCATGAAATGGACCTTCACAGCTTCTTCATAGGAATCCCAACCCTGCCACATGTTACCTGGCTGGCCTCAACAGACTTCTGAAAAAAGAGAGGAAGTATTCATGACCTCCTCAGTCTTGCATCTTTCATGTATCAAAAACCAGTGGATCTCATCACAAATGGGTACTCCACTCTCAATCTTTAATTCTAATTTTGAGTAACAATTTACTATTCAAGTCAAATTTATCTCACTACTTCAAATATATTATAAAGTGTTTAGTTCTAATAATTATTAAAATTAAAATACATTGAAATTTGATTTTAGTGACTGTATAAAGCTATACTCTTTATCTAAATCACTGAAAATCCCTTATCTGTTTTATCTATTTGCATAAAATAATGAACATGGTCATTATGTGAGCCTATGGTATTTGTTTAGGTATAATGCTCTTTGTGTAGTCCTAAGCCAGAGACTTGACAAAATAACTTGAATCTCACAATGTTATAACTGTAAGTGGGAGACATTAATATTTACTTACCTGTGAATATATTATATGGATTATTTAATGTAAAGGAAGGTGTTTTAGACTACTATGATTTCTGTTCTTTTTTTCTTTACTGCTGTAATTTTCTTCACTTCTTGAAAGTGCAGCTTTTAAATCTGCTAACATAGCTTACCTCAAAATTTATCTATTACTTTGCAAATTTTGAAAGAAAGCTTAGAAAATGAGTAGGCAGCATTCTCCGCTATTGTTTACTGCTTTAGGAATGGAAGCTTATTAATGTACTTTTTAATCACTCCAGATAGCTCTAGTTATTCCTTTTTAAGTTGATTCCCTTTGTTCATTTAAACTGCACTCAGAAAAAATAAGGATTAAATTCTTTCCTTAGTCTTTTTATAATCACATGTGAAATATAATGAAGGACTGATAATTGAAGAGAAACAGCAATTTAAACAATCATGTGGACTGTGGTTATTAAGAATATTTGCCTAGCATGTACCAAGTACTTGGGTCCATTCCTATGACTAGATTAAAAGCAAAACAGTTTTTAAAGAAATCTTTGATGATGTTTTGCCAGTGTTGACAAAACAACATCATTAGTCAAGATCAAACAGTCCCATAGTAACTCCCATGTGGTAGTTTTCAATGCTCCAAAGCACATATTTTGTGGTCATATAGAATGAATATTTTATAAACTGAATATTATTTTTACTGATACAATGTTGATTTAAATTTTGTTAAGTTAATGTTCTTTACACATAATATACAGATGCCAGTAGTTTTCTACAAGTGAATGTTGTGATGACTTACTAAACTATCCCATGTTAAACAAGAATAAAGTTCCATGCATAGGGGTTGTTCAGTAAATTATTTGACAGCTTAATGTAGTAGTGAAAAAATGCATCTAAACTAGAATACAGGTACTAACTCTTCTAAGCCTTGAGATGCGAATCCCAGTTTCAACAGTGTAGTAAGTTCCCAAGTATTTTGTTAGCCCTTATTAACATGTTCTGATTTCACAGAAATTGTGCACAGAAAATAAGAGAAGGATAATCCAAACTTGCCAAGTTTTCTTTTTTTCCAATAAAGTCTGAGGCAAAATATTTTCCATGATTAAAATATTAGATTTGTTGTATTGAATTAAAGTCATGAAAATTTCACTTTAATGGCATACAGACACATATATCTGATTTGATATTTTGTGACTACATACAATGTTTCAAAGTATGTCTAAATACTTTGTCAGATTAATCCTATAGGAAATTTTGACATTTTTTTAAAATATTAAGTATTCAGCATATAATAATTACCTTACTTTCTGCTATTTTGTGTTGAAGTAAATTGTGTATCACAACACACTGAAAATGACTTGCTACTATGTCATTTTCAAACCTAAGAAATCTCATAAACAAAACTTTTCTTATAATTTGCAGCAAATCCATTTAATGGCAAACGTGCATTGAAGATGTCAGGTTCTGCCCATCTTCCCTTTTCACTTTATCATAATTCCTCACATGCTCAAGCTCAGCAGTAGTTTAAGGGTAAGTTATTTAAGGCTGGCATGGAATCTAAGTAAGAATATTTTATAATGTGCAGCACAGTTTATTAATTTCTATGTCTGAGAAATTAACAATACTTCTATCATACTAAGCTCTAAATATTTCTCAAGCTTCATTCTTCATTTGGATTTCTGGTAAGAGCGTCTTTTGATAAATAAACTTTATATGATTAATAAGAGATATACTCTGTCTTATTAAAGCAGAAGAATTTCAGGGTTTTTATTCATACTTGTATACTTTATGCTTTATACTCTAAAAGCTGTCTAAAACAGTATGAGACTTAGTTGTACTTATACAAATTTATTAAGATACCCCAAAGTTCTGTCTGTCTACACATACCACTCACTACCCAAAACTTGTGTAAAGTAGTGTTTGAATAGTCAATAGCATCTCACACTTCCCCAAACATGCTGTCAATCTTTCCATTAAAAAAAGTTGTCACTATTCCTTCTTTGACATGTCAAGAGTATGTCCAAAGGGCATTGCTTACTCAAAAATTTGAAATTCCATTGTTGTTCTCCTAATGATTTGTCTTGCTCTCACTTTTTTCAGCACATGGATATCCCATGTGCCAAAAGAAATGAAAGATAAAACGATGAATGATGTGTGTGGACATCACACTTGTCATAAGCATTTATCATCATCTCCTCAGAAATAAAGCAATATATGTTCATTCCATCAAGAATTTCTCCCCAGACAAATTGTGTACGGAACAGAGACTGTTTTGATGGAAGCAGTTATTTTTAAACTCTCTGGTACTTCACTCTCCCAGGCTCCATTATTTTTGTATGAGTCATGCAGGAGTTGTTTTTTAAATACGATAGCACGGTGATAGAACTGATGTAAGTTCTACAGTAGCATATGGATACAGGTAGGCGAGCTTATATTTAACTGGACTGATTAAAACCTGTGGCTCAAAGTTAAAAGCTGCAATGTTTCTAGTTAAAAGGTTTTAGTTATTTCAATCAATTATGCACCAAGCATATGATAAAACAATCTATAATACTAAAGGTAAAATATAGAGTTTAAATATGAACAATGTCAGGTGACTTATAAAATAGCACTTTAAAATAATATGAAACCATATCAACTTTATTATATATTATCATACATAAATATGTACACATATATATTTTTTATGAAAAGACCATCAAATTACTTTTAATGTATTGATTATAATGATACTAATTAAACCAAATTTCTTTCCATTTTCATTTGGACTTATCTTTCTTCACACTAGAAATTGTGAGATAATATACATTTTACACTTGTGTGACTCTCCAACAGCCAAGACAAGAAATAACATGTTGTCCTGAAACAATCCCTATGGTGACACCTACTATTGCATTCTTCTCTTCTTTATAGGTATTTCCACTTGTTGAGAAGGAATACTCCATTTGCTTACAATCTATCATGTCAGATTCTTAGGACAGAGGCCAGGTTATACATTATTTATGACACAACTATGTTATTTTGGCAACAGGAGTTTTGTACTTCCTTGTCTTCAGTTTGTTATAGTAAACCTGCAGAGGAAGCATGGATGCTGCAAAAAATTTGTGCCTACAGTAGATGTGTCAGGCAAGGGAATTAGAGCTTAGAAAATGATAATATTTTGAGAAATTTCAGGGAAACTTCCCTCTCTGCCTAAAAGAAGACAAAATCTGTATTACTTCTACTACCAAGTATATGAATCCTTGGTTTCATAAGGAAACACTATTTATTTCAAGGCAGACTGATTTATAGCACATTCAAAATACATTGACAAAATATTGAAAAAATACATTGAAAAATATTGAAAAAATAAAATTGTGTCAATACTTCTGAAGATCTGAGAATCAAATGAATCTCACAGAGATTGTCGTCTAAATCTGCTGAACTAAATTTATCAATCATCTATCTATCTATCTATCATTTATGTATAATCTAGCATCTATTATTTATCTATTTATTTATTACCTGCCTCCTATGCAATTTATGTATCTCTAAATCTATCACCTAAGTATTTATGTATCTATGTATTATCTATCTATCTGTGTATCTATGTATCTACCACCTATCTGCCACCTTTTTTATTTTTTATTTTTTTGCTTTTTAAGACAGGGTTTCTCCTTGTAGCTTTAGCACCTTTCCTAGAACTCACTCTGTAGCCTAGGTGGCCTGGAACTCACAGAGATCTGCCAGCCTCTGCCTCCTGAGTGCTGGGATTAAAGGCGTGCACCACCACCACTTGGTGATCTGCCATCTTTTAATTGGCACCTATTGGCACCTTTTGATTACAATGATTTATATTTTCTATTTTTGTGCCAATAAGAAAACTATGAAACATAATTCACAATTGTAATATATACCAAGTAAGGTCAACATTCCCATCTTCTAATGTTGTTTCTTGGAGATCCTAGCTGGTATCTGTGTCTGCCATACAAATTTTTAAGACATCACCTCTGTGGTTTTCACCTAGCTACCCCCCAAAATATTAAAAACTGTACTAAAACTACAAATTCATTTGTGAAGGACAATAACTTTACAAAACTAAAAATTTTAATGTTTAATCATATCTTCATTAATTAAACATTTGTAACATACTTTAATAAGAATTTATACACATTTAATTAGAGTTCCTCACATTTATTTTGAAGTTGCTTTGTTTTTTTATTTTGTTTTTCAAGACAGGGTTTCTCTGTTTTGTTTTGGTGCCTGTCCAGAATCTTGCTCTATAGACCAGGCTGGCCTTAACTCACAGAGATCTGACTGGCTCTGCCTCCTGAATGCTGGGATTAAAGGCATGTGCCACCACTGCCCAGCTATTTTGAAGTTTCAATGAAACTAAAATATTATCTCTAAATTTTCATTTCCTGAATGGCTAATAATAAGTATGCAGAATTATAATTCAATTTAATTATTTCTTTCATACCCTTCTGTGAAGGCTTTTTTTTTTTTTTTTTTTTTTTTGGTTGACTACATCTAGAATGAACTACAATCTAACAATCTAAGAATGGAGAACATACCTGCAAGAGATTTTTGCTTGGTTTGAAGTCAGTGATTCTACTTCCAGCTTGGATCGTTGTGGTAGGAAGATACAAACCTTTGATCCAGATTCTGAGGCAGCATGTCTTTTATCTCAATCGTGAAGAAGATACCTGTCTTTAATTTGGATCTTCTGGCGGGAGGACACACCTTTATTCTGGGCCACACCTTCTCCTGTAAGCCTATATAAGGTCACAGAAGAAGGAAGCTTTTGCTCTTTGCTTGCTCTTGCCTTGCTAGCAAGTCCATTCCTTCACAGGTATTAGAGTACCTTTTTCAGGATTCCAGCATCTATCAAAGATCAGCTGAGACTTCCAGTCTTGTGAAATAAAAAACTTCTGGATTCTTGGGCTTTCTGTTCATAGTCTGACATTGTTAGGTTAGTAGTTAGGCCACAGTTTGTTAGTGGTTCTAATAAATCCATGTATATATATATATATGAGAGATAGAGAGAGAGAAGAGATTAATTGTGTTAAGTTCTGCTTCTCTAGAGAACCTGATCATATAACTAACTTTGGTTATTTATCTCCTTATTTATGGGTTTTTACACATATTAGATTATGCTTAGAATTGAGAGGTTCTTCTCTTTTATTTTTAAAGTTGTCCCTTCTGTTCTTGACTTTTCAACTGGCCTGAATGTTGTTTACAATGTGGAAGAAAATCTAGTGTGGTGAATTATCATTTTCCTGTATTATTTTTTAAAGATCACTTCAATATTTTAATTCATTAATTGATTTTAATAATTTAACAAATATCCTTCTGCAACATAGCTAATTTCCTTCTTGTATTTCCATGAGTGCATTTTGCTGTGCTGTTTTTGCAGCAAGTGTATGAGATTCAACTAGGTAGGCATTTCAATATGTCCTGTGTTCTCTGGTGAATCTCCAGTGCTTAAAGAGTGACTGGCACAAAAAAATGACCAAGAAATATTTCTCATTGAACTGAACATTAGTTGTATGCACCCTTTCATTTATTATTTAAAAAAGCACATAATATTGCACACTAATCTGCTAAAGTACTGAATTATGTGTCTATATTTTCTATCGCTAGACTAGCCTTGCATTGCAAAACATAAAAAAATGTTGCCGTGTGGTGGTGGTGCACGCCTTTAATCCCAGAACTCGCCAGGCAGGGCCAGGCAGATCTCTGTGAGTTCCAGGCCAGCCTGGGCTACCAAGTGAGTTCCAGGAAAGGCACAAAGCTACATAGAGAAACCCTGTCTTGGAAAACCAACCAAACAAACAAACAAACAAATTCTCTCAGGAAAGGGATTGTAAAAGTATAGCAAACATTGTGTCCTAAAATTGGTAAGGAGGTATTAGGCTGAAATTATCCCTTAGAAAAAACTACTCTATTTCACTTTTTGTATTCTGCTTTCAGATCTGAAAGGTAAAGGATGATGTTGTATGTTATTGCATACAAAACAGGAATATGTATTCCAAAGCCTCTGTAAATTCATATTTCAAATCAATGCATGAAAAGATTGGAAAGTAGGGTAAATCCAAGGCCTGGCACTTAATTAATCAGTGTGCTGGAACTGTCTATTACTCACTCCTTCTACACAGTCTCTATGGGGGAATCACTACTGTCTTAGTTTAAAGATATACGATGAAATTGTCTTAAAGATACATTCCCACCTTAAAATTACTAGATGGATTTTTTGAATAAAGTATTGTTTTTGTTCTTGTTGTTTTAAAATGGAAGAGAAGGCCTTAATTATTTTCTCTTATTAATAAATTTTACTGTTTACCTTTTGCATTGCAAAATATACTGCAAATGCTCTTATGGCTTGAATCTTTTCAAATAGTCTTCTAGGATTCCAGCACCAGAATTTACACTGCCTGGAAATTTTGTGCCAGGGGTGAAATCCACATGGGCATATGTGGGGGGCCATCCCATCCCCACATTTCCCCAGGGTACATTTGAGCAGGAACAGCAAGAAATATTATATAGAGAGATAGCAAGAGAGAGAGAAACAGAAACCCAGAAGTGCTTAGGGAGGGCCCCTTCTGTCTCTACTAATGGGCCTTTAAAGGAATGCCAAGGAGTGGAGCAAACCCCCCACCCCCCAGCACAGCCATTAATGCAGCCCTCTTATATAAAGGAATCTCAGATCTCACTAGGAAACCTCTGTGGACCCCAACAGGCAAGAACTCTGCATTAAATACAGGATCCAAAAGTTTTGGCTTCCCCTACTGAGGCCTGACTTCGTTGCTCAGGAAACTCTTCTACTAGATGTATGTGTGCTGTTCCCAACTGTGGTCCGAGAAGTGTCTTTGTTGCAGTAGATGGTGGTTAAAGCAGAGACTCGCTGTTGTTCAAAGCACTAAGAAGAGTAGACCATGAGTGCTCAGCCACAGATAGGACATCTTATCATCACTACATTAACACCACCTTCAAGGCCCAGAGAATACTGAAAAGAGGAGAAAGAATGAATGCAGGAGCTGGATGTTGTTGAGGATGACTGTGGAATGTTACCTTTTAGACAAGAAATGACTGTGGCACACATAAATTCACAGATCTATGGTTCCCTGCCAAAAAACAAGTTAGTTAAATTCCCAGCATGAAAATTAAAATACCTCTCGGGTCCCACTTCTAACGGAGAGACTATTGGTAATTGATGGTTGCTGGAAAAATGAAAATCACTTATCTCCCAGGTGTGGCTGCCAGTAGGTTTACCAAGTCTCAGTGGATGACAACACATCCATGGACATATAAGAGCACATGAAGTTTTGAAAAAAAAATGATGGCAGAGGATTCCTGGGGTCAGTTGGGTGTTAGTGGCAGATATGATTAAGATACATTGCATACATGCATGAAATATTCAAAGAACAAACCATAACAAAAGGACAGTCTTCTAATAGATTGAGTGTTGTTTCACATATGAATAATTCTTAAAATACTTACTCATTTATTTTCCTGTTTGGTGCTTTCATCTGAACATATGCTTGCATTTATGAAAATACTGACTTGGTATTGCTTTGTAAACCCTACACATGACAGATGCATCAAGTAGAAGTGAGAATTTTCATGTTTTATGGAAAGATGTACAGGAGTTACACACAGACATATATGCCCATATAATCTGTTACAAGCTTTCTAGCTTGTTTCTTAGACACACTAATGATAAGGAATGTATTTATAATTTGTTTTCAATAAATTGCATCTACTTTTCAGAAACTAAAATATATGATTTTATTGTAATAATCAGAATAGCAAATCTGACTTCTGTAGGTAAAAATGAAAGTTACTAACAAAACTATTCAGGCTCCTTTGATGTCCATTTCACTTACTGGAGACACGGTTTTCCATTACTGCCATCTGACATATTTTGGTTTCCTGTGAGAGAAACTTTTATGACCACTGCTGATTCATTATATTTAATTTTTATTAACATTGCATAGTTACAGAAGAAAAACAAAACCAGAATATATATGCCACTACTTTTACCTAAATCCCGTGTGTGTGTGTGTGTGTGTGTGTGTGTGTGTGTGTGTGTGTGTGTGTGTAGGTGCTTGCATGCCTGTCTGATGAAAACTTATGATGGATGTGAGTCAGTCTCCGGTTTGGGGTCCAAGTCAAATTCAGTCCAACTGCTGATCTTTATAACAATTCTACCTGTTTTTTTTAAAAAAAAATGCCTTTTTTTCAGAGATAATATGAAGTTGACAATGCACAAAGTACCAGCTCATGACATTACACTTCAACCCATTCACTTTTAAGGGGATGTCCTGTCTTTTTTTGTGTGTTCTAATCTGTGATCTCTTGGCTGCCCTCTATGGGGACCCAGCTGGCCTTCTCACTCTGTCACCCCACTCTACCTTTCCTAATGCTTGGTGCTTGTGTTTGTATTTTGTAGAATTCCTTAAGAAAGTTGTTGTTATCAGTACAAGGCCAGTAGGTGTGAGCCTGTTTTCTCTTTTCTACAGAGTGTTGGCTAGGCAGAGTCTATTTCAAGGCACACTGAACTTGCTGCAGTTCCTGGTCACTGCTAAGAACTTGGAAGGTTAATATGCAGAAACAGATAGCATCCCAAGAAAGCATTTCAAGCTGAACAGAAATGACAAGGACATTCTTGAGATTTCTTGTTTGAAGGAAGTGAATACTGATGATGTGGGACCTTTACAATATTTCATTGTCAGTTTCATTTGTCAGGCCACAAAATGTAATTTATTTGTCTCTTCCCTAGAAATAACATCATTTAGGAAAAAAAAAGTTCTTTCACGTTAACAACCAGGAATGTCTCCCTGAATACCATCCATACTATCCCTGGGGATGTTGAAAATATGTATTGGTACGCTGATAAGAGAACATGTTAATTGACTCTTTTGTTTTTTCTTTGAGAGTCACATTTAAAACATTGTATTCAAGCTTTTATCAGGACTAGCAATGACTCTTGCCACTGTCCAGCACAAAAAGTTAAATTTTATGTAAATTTATGTGCATATTGCAGCTGCTCCTTGGTTGCTGCTTAAAGTGCATGCTAAGAGTCTCCAGGCTGCATTCACATTTTTAGGAGGTCT
Source organism: Onychomys torridus (assembly GCF_903995425.1). Classification (NCBI taxonomy): domain Eukaryota; kingdom Metazoa; phylum Chordata; class Mammalia; order Rodentia; family Cricetidae; genus Onychomys; species Onychomys torridus. Next base: position 11,902,522 of record NC_050463.1, read on the forward strand.
GTAATCCACTTCTTGGATCTTAGATGCTTGAAGAGAAACTCTGAAGTGAAGGGGTCACTTACATCTGGCAAACTGGACCTCATATTGATCTCCAGAGGAGATCAAACCTTTTGATCCACTGGAGTACATGACTTTTATACTTTTAAAAACAATGTATTCAAACAAATTGTTACCTTTTTTGATGAAAAGTTTTAGCTGATTAGGTTTAATAAATCATTCTGACTATAAACTTGTAGAAATCCTCCCAGGGTAGGGAACTGAATATAACAAAGAATTAATTTAGTTGCTATTCACTGAAATATATCAGGCCAAACTACAAAGTGGAAATGATAATAACATATTACTTTATTATAATTCTTTTCTTCATTTTTCAATATTTAAGGCAAATTTCAAATTCAAATTTATTTTGATCATTCTTTCCCTTCCCCAAGTCCCTCCATATTCTCTCCCTCTCACTACCCACCTAACTTTAAGTTCTTTCTCAAAAAACAGAAAACAACATGAAAAAGAGAAAAACCCATATGACAATAAAAACACCCAAATCAGGAAGACAAAATAAAACCACTTCCAAAAAGAACACAAACAAACTGTGGAATCCAGTTTTATGTTGGGTAAACTAGTCCTGAACATGAGGTCTGTCCTGAAGTGTCACTCTACTGGAGAAAACTGATTATCCCTCTCCCAGTAGGTATAAGCTATAGTTCAGTTGTTAGCTTTTATCCTTGGGGCTAAGTTGTCACTCATTCATTCATTTATTCATTCATTTTTAAAAATATAACAAAACAAAATACAATAAAATTAAAAATTAACACTTTGAAGTTGAGAAAGACAAACCAATGGAAAGAAAGAGTCAAAAAGAAGGCACAAAGTGAGAGACCCACTTGTTTGCATACTTACACTACACTAGAAGCTGTAATACATGTGCAAAGGACATGGTGCAGACCTAGGCAGGTCCTGTGCATACTGCTTCAGTCTCTGAGTTCATATAAGCATTGTTCATGTTGACTTAGAGTTCCTTGTTTCCTTGGCATCCTCCATATCCTCTGGCTTCTCTTCTGTGGGTTTGCCTGAGCTCTCAGGGGAGGGATTTGATGTTGAATTTCCATTTAGAATTTAGTGTTCCAAGGTCTCTCACTTGCTGCACTATGTCTGGCTGTGGGTTTCTATATTTGTTCCCAGGTACTGCAGGTGGGAGCTTCAATATTTTAGTCTATTTTTTTTTTTCAGAGTACCTAGTGCAAGATATTTTAAATGTTTATTCCTTATTATGTGTGTGAAAGCATTTGCATGTGTATGCAAAATGTTTAATCTCAGTTAGACATACAACAGAAGTACTGTACTTTTTACTTATTTCAGTTTGAAACTTGACACAGAAGCCAGTGATTAAACATATGCAAGACTACAGATAACTAGCTGTGAGGCACATACTTTATATTTTACTATATTAAGCAAAGAACCATGAATTTTATGGTTTGGCTCTCCATGATTAGGATTGTTCAACAAACTTATGTGAGAAGTAGAAACTTTATAATGTGCGGCCTAGTTGACGTAGTTAGAGAAGCTAGGCCACTGAGATGTGTACTGATGGGGAATGAGCATCTTCCTCTCTGTTCACTATCTCGCCAGTATGAGCTGAGCTAGCTTCTCTATCACACATTCCCTACTATCCTGTGTCATTCACCGCAGGCAAAGGATGGGGCCAAGTAGATATGGACTTAACCCCCCCCAAATTTGAACCAAAACAACCTTTTTTCTTCCTTTTTAATTTCTTATTACTATTTTGTTTTTTGGAGATTTTAAAATAATGCCCAACCTCCAAACTTTCCACATACTTTGTCTTGCAACAAATTACTCCAGAGGGAGAAAGAAAGCTGATACATACACAGTGTTGTTGAGAGCCTCTTGCTTCTCAAACTAGATTCCGGTTTGCAAGACATGTCTCTGTTAGGTCTCACACTAACCCTCTGCGATTGATTAAATTTTTATTTAATGAGCTCTATAAAGCAATACATTAAGAATCAGAAAATTAACCCGCCCAATGAAAACAACTAGTCTATCATGAAGATAGCATGTAATAACTAGGTTTTGCTAAGGCCAAAATGTCCTTTTTTTCTTTTTTCTTTTTTTTAAAATGAGTTTTACATAGCTTTACAATTGGTTCTCAAGTAAAACTGTTTCTCTATTTCTGAGTTTCTATTTCTCACCTCTTTTCTGGCTTTTCTTTGTCTTTGTTACATATAACTACAGGTTCTGTTGGCAGCCAAATCGGTGTCATCTTTTGCTAGTAGTTCAGGTGGTGCTTTTCCTGTTAGGTGTGCAGCAGTGCTAAATTTAAACTTGTAAAACTTTATCTAAGGTGTAACCAAAAAGAAGACTGCATTTCACATAGTTAAACTAATGAAAAACTAGTTTTCACTAAATTAGTTTCCACTCATAAGGGTAGGTCCCATGAGTAAAGAGTCAACACAAAATGAACTCAACTGCATCCTTGGAGGTTCTATGTCTCATAATGTTAAGTCAAGGCATCTTTTTTCCTACCTTACATGTCCTTAGCATATATACGTGTGTGTGTGTGTGTGTGTGTGTGTGTGTGTGTACATATGTAGTGTATGTATATGTATGCATATGTGTGTATGCATATGTATATGTGTGTGTGTGTGTGTGTGTGTGTGTGTGTGTGTGTGTGTGTGTATCTATCTGTTTCATCTCTACTGTTGCTTTGGCTTTTTTTCTTGTTTGGTTGTCTTGTCATATTCCAATAATTATAATTTTTTTTGTATCATTTTCTTTTATTATTATTTCTTCAATAACTATTTTTTTTTCTAGGGAGAGACATAAAAGATCTGGATCTGGATGGAAGGGTAGATGGGGAAGAACTGAGAGGAATAAGGGGATGGGGTACCATAAACAGAATATATTATACAAAAAACTATTTGCAATGAAAGAAAATATAATCAAAACTAATGCAAATTTTGAATTTCACTTATCCTTTTTGCTCTTTGAATTAAACAATGTAGTACAGTTAACATGTCATACATGGTGTATTAGATTTCATCTTTTGTCCTTTACTTCATCTGTCTTTTTAGGGGTGCAGAGTAACAACTGTGATTACATAGATGAAGCTGTAGGCACTAAATGGGAAACTTTTCCCTTTCACTAAGTTTGTAATTGTTATATACCAGCTTCTTACTGAGGTTTATGAATTTCTTATCATTTCTATAAATACAGTCAAAATAAGCTTCTACTGTGATGTATCACAAAACACTGGGCTTTTCTAACTCACAGGCTTTTCTGGCAACTATGGTCTTTGGATTCCCTGCAAACATACCTTTAGAAAATACCACAAAAATGCTCACAATTTCAAAAATTCACACATATGTGTGCCGAATAGGAGTCTAATATTTGATCTATGTCTCTAGCTCTGACTCTGGTCCCCATTCTGATTCTGAAAATGTAGATAGAGATGGTTCCCCATGAGCAGATGTCTTGGAAGCATCTACATATTCTCCTTCCTTCCACACCAGCAAGGTTCTTTGGCTTCCCTTTCTTGTTATTTTTATTTACCATTATCATTACTGTTATTATTACTATTACTGGTTTTTAGAGACAGGGTTTCTCCATGTAACAGTAATGGCTGTCCTGGAACTCTCTTTTTCCACCAGGCTAACATCAAACTCACAAAGATGCCTGCCTCTGCCTTCAGAGTCCTGAGATTAAAAGCACGTGCCACTACCACCCGGTTGCTATTTTTACTTTTATTCCTTGGCAGTTTGATATATTTATATTATGAATTTAAGTTGTTTTTACCCACTTTTCCCCTTTTCATCCCCCTCCCTTAAGCACCCTTCCGGCAACTACCATCCCTCCTAATTTTCTGCCTTCTGTCTGTGTGACCTACCTGGGTACTGATTAGAATTTCTTGCCAGAGATTGGATGGAAGGTTATTTATTGAGGTATGGACACTTGTTGGTGGCTAGGCTTCCCTGTTCTTGTTTTCAACTGCTTGTGGGATTCTTAGGTTTGAACATTAGCTCAACTTATCAGCCATCTATACTTCACTGAAACTCCACCTGTTTCTAATGCTGTTTGGGTCAATTCTGCTGAATTATAGATTTTTTCCTAAATATTAACTTTCTGATATGTGCTTGCTGTAGACTTAGGTCTTTCTACTTGTTGTAGGAAGGTAATCTTTTCTAACTAGATTTATGTATCTCTGGTGTTCTGTAAGCTCCTGGTTTCAGCCTCTACCAGAAATATTATAGAGTACCTGAAAAATATTTGATGGATGTTTAATTAAATTGGAGTCACTGGGAAAAGTGTCATATTACAGGGATGTTCTTTTTCTAACTAAATTTAGCTCCAACTTGATCAAGAAGAGAAATTAATTTGATTTTTTTCTGACAATTATTATCACTTGATGATAGTAAATACTACTATGATTGATTGATTAGTAGTGTTTTTTTATAAGGAGAACAGGTTTGGTAGATTAAGGGTGAAAAATATGAGCACCTTATTAATATACCTTATTTGTTTTCAAGTTTATTAGATATTTAATCCTTGTTTTTATGCAGGGGAGTCAAACTACCAAATAAATGAATGAAAAATAAAAATGCAAGAAAATTATTTCCCAGAATATCTCCATTAGTTAAATGTGTATAATTAATATTTTGGGTTTTTTTCCAGTACTGGAGTTGAATCCAGGGTATCAAGCATGCCAGGTTAATATTCTACCACTTAACAGTAATCCCAACACTGCGAGAAACTACCTTTATTTTTTTTATTATTATATTTGTGTTTTAATTTTACACATCAGCCATGGGTTCCCCTGTCCTCCCCCTTCCCCTCCATGGAGCTCCACCTGGGACCTGGCTGAGGATCTCTGTATCCACTTCCATCAGTTATTGGATGAGATTTCCAGTACGACTGTTAGGGTGTTTAGCTATCTGATCACCAGACTAGGTCAGATCAGGCTTTCTTTCGACCATTGCCAGCAGTCTACAGAGGATGTATCATTGTGAATTTCTGGGGACCTCTCCAGCACTTTGCCTATTCCTGTTCTCATGTGGTCTTCATTTATCATGGTCTGTTATTCCTTGTTGTCCCTTTCTGTTCTTGATCCAGCTAGGATCTCCTGCTCCCCTAAGCTTTCTTTCCCTCAAATCTTGCCCTTCAGTACTCCCACTGTCATCCAGGTTGTTCATGCAGATCTCATCCATTTCTCTGTCATTGGGTGATCCCTGGGTCTTTCCTAGGGTCCCATTTTCTAGGTAGCCTCCCTGGAGTTGTGTAGCAGTCTAGTTATCATTGTTTGACATCTAGTATCCTCCTATGAGAGAGTACATACCATGTTTGTCCTTCTGAGTCTGGGTTAGCTCACTCAGGATGATTTTTTTCTAGATCCATCCATTTGCCTGCAAACCTCATGATGTCATTGTTTTTCTCTGCTGAGTAGTACTCCATTGTATATATGTACCATATTTTGTTCATACATTCTTCAGTTGAAAGGCATCTAGGTTGTTTCCAGGTTCTGGTTATTACAAACAATGCTGATATGAACATAGCTGAGCAAATGTCACTTAATACCAATACTCTAAATTGTCCCACACAATAGAAGCAGAAGGAATATTACCAAACTCCTTCTATTAGGCTACAATTACCCTGATTCCTAAACCAAACAAAGATGCAACAAAGAAAGACAACTACAGACCGATCTCCCTCATGAACAGTGATGCAAAAATACTGAATAAAATCCTGGCAAACAGACTCCAAGAACACATCAAAACAATTATCCACCATGATCAAGTAGGCTTCATGCCAGGGATGCAAGGGTGGTTCAACATACGAAAGTCCGTCAATGTAATATACCATATAAACAAACTCAAAGTAAAAAACCACATGATCATCTCACTAGGCGCAGAAAAGGCATTGGACAAAATCCAACACCACTTCATGATAAAGGTCTTGGAGCGATCAGGAATACAGGGAACATACCTAAACATAATAAAGGCAATCTACAGCAAGCCAACAGCCATCATCAAATTAAATGGAGAGAAACTCAAAGCAATACCACTAAAATCAGGAACAAGGCAAGGCTGTCCCCTCTCCCCATCCTTATTCAATATAGTACTTGAAGTTCTAGCCAGAGCTATAAGACAACATAAGGAGATTAAGGGGATACAAATTGGAAAGGAAGAAGTCAAGCTCTCCTTATTTGCAGATGACATGATAGTATACACGCGTGACCCCAAAATTTCAACCAAGGAACTGATGCAGCTTATAAATACCTGCAGCCACATAGCAGGATATAAGATCAACTCAAAAATATCAGTAGCCCTCCTATATACAATAGACAAACAGGCTGGGAAGGAAATCAGAGATACATCATCCTTTACAATAGCCACAAATGATATAAAATACCTTGGGGTTACTCTCACTAAGCATGTGAAGGACCTATATGACAAGAACTTTAAGTCCTTGAAAAAATAAATTGAAGAAGATGTCAGAAAATGGAAAGATCTCCCATGCTCATGGATAGGCAGGATTAACATAGTAAAAATGGCGATCTTACCAAAAGCAATCTACAGATTCAATGCAATTCCCATCAAATTACCACCACAATTCTTCACAGATCTGGAAAGAAAAATTCTCAACTTCATATGGAAAAACAAAAAACTCAGGATAGCCAAAAGAATCCTGTACAATAAAACAACATCTGGAGGCATCACGATCCCCAACCACAAGCTCTACTATAGAGCTACAGCAATATAAACAGCTTGGTACTGTCATAAAAACTGACATGTCGACCAATGGAATAGAACTGAAGACCCTGACATCAACCTGCACACCTTTGAACATATAATTTTTGACAAAGAAGCCAAAAATGTACAATAGAAAAAAGAAAACATCTTCAACAAATGGTGCTGGCATAACTGGATGTCAATGTGTAGAAGGCTGCAAATAGATCCATATCTGTCACCATGCACAAAACTTAAGTCCAAGTGGGGATCAAAGACCTCAACATAAATCCAGTTACTCTGAACCTGATAGAAGAGAAAGTAGGAAGTAGTCTTGAACACATTGGCACTGACGATCACTTTCTAAATATAACACCAGTAGCACAGACACTGAGAGAAACAATCAATCAATGGGATCTGTTGAAACTGAGAAGCTTTTGTAGAGCAAAGGACATGGTCAATAAGACAAAGAGACAGCCTACAGAATGGGAAAAGTCTTCACCAACCCCACATCTGACAGTGGGCTGATATCCAGAATATATAAAGAACTCAAGAAATTAGACAACAAAATGTCCAACAGTCCAATTAAGAAATGGGCTATAGAACTAAACAGAGAATTCTCCACAGAGGAAGTTCAAATGGCTGAAAGACATTTAAGAAATTGCTCAGCATCCCTAATTATCCAGGAAATGCAAATCAAAACCTTATACCTGTCAGAATGACTAAGATCAAAAACACAGAAGACAGCTTATGCTAGAGAGGATGTGGAGCAAGGGGAACTCTCCTCCACTGTTGGTGGGAATGCAAACTTGTACAACCACTTTGGGAAAATTGGGAATCCATCTCCCCCAAGACCCAGCTGTAGCACTCTTGGGCATATACCCAAGGAATGCTCAATCATTAAACTACCTTTAATGTCATGCTTCTCTAACCGACAGAAATAAATGCCAATACAGTACTAATCTGTATATTGCAGATTCAAATGTTTTATTCTCATGGTAAGAATGTTGAAATGTTGACTTTGCAGTATCATAGAAAAGGAAAGAACACATGCATCTATGCTTAATCTCTTTTTATTCTTCTCTGGTTAATGTATCATCAAATCATTTCATACTTTTATGCATTAAAAATTTAATCATTCATCCACAGGAGATCATAACACGTGGCATTTTCTCATGAATCAGGGATACACATAGTCCTCTCATGCTCTATCATATCTGATGTTTTCTTTAGGAATGCATGATTTACCCAGTATGGCTTCACCCATTCCAATTTATCATACATATCTTATAGCAAACACAACTGTTTATATCAAAATTTTGTGATCTGATTATCAAACATTTTTGTTAGTGAAATACTCCATTTTTCATTCATTCACATTCCATCTGTTTCATGATGCCATTGAGAATATAGTCTGTGGTATGAGTTCAATATGTCCTAGCTATCAACAACTGACTATGAAATTCTGTGATTATAGAGATATTTTAAAAAGTGAATGGGTTCGGAAAAATACAAACAACAACAACAACCAAAAATCAAGCAAGCAAATAAACAAACAAAAACCTGGGAGTAAGTAAAACTATGTGTCAGAATGCATCTTGGCATGGAGGATTCAAGTTGATATTATATTATTTTAAAAAAGAAAACTTCCTTATCCAAGCATTGCAGCACACTCTTCTAATCCTAGCTAAAGCAGGACAAACACAATTTAAAAACCAGCCCAAGATGCATGATGATTTACATATTGCCAAGTGCAAAAGAAACTTGGGATGAATGGCTATCTCTGGTGTCGATCAGCATACCACAGTGCATGCTGTCCTCCAGCCTCACTAGATACCTCTGGCTCATCTTAGCTCTTCCCACTGCTCCTCCTACCCTAAACTTCTCCAGCTCATGAATTCCCCTCCCACCAGTTTTTGATTCCTATATAGCTCTGCCATTTAGGCCATGCCCTCTCTTGGTGCCCCCTTTTGGTCTTCTCTCCTCTTTGGCCTGTCCCTCTCTCCCTTCTTATTCTATCCTGGTGGTCAGTGGTCTCCTCCTCTTTTTCTCCTCTCATTGGCCAGTTCAGTCGAATGGCATGTTTAGTCTACAGCTTTCTCTCCCTGCCCTGGACTCTTCCAGATGCCACTGAAATCTACCCCTTATATACACAATAAAAGCCTTAACATACCTTGGAGCACACTTATCCTCACTTTATACATCCAGTGCCAAAACTTCCACTTTCTATATATTTCAGCTATTATCTCCATGTTTTCACAGGATTCTATACATATGAATTACCATATATATAAAAATTTGTGCTTATTAGCTAGCTGTGTGTGGAAAATCTTTTCATGCATATTGAAATCTGCCATAATGCCATACTTTGCTCTATCTTTGTGGTTATAGAATAAGGATAAAGCTATTTTTGATAGCATAATAAGTAAATAAGTAATTCATCTTTATATTGCTGTATTAATTTTATTTCAAAATTCTGTTTTTAATATTACAATGTATACAAATACTCTATAAACTAGTATTTTCATTTTTATGATAATAAAAATTTTACAAGCCCAGAACTACTTTGCATTACTAGAATACTTCTAGTATCCTTACATGCTTCACAGCAAATGAGGTAGCAATTTAATTACAATAGTTTGAGGGACAAATAACTGGCTGATACTTTCATTCATCTCATTATCATCTGGCTCAGAATATTGTAGTTGAGAAAACTCATAAGACTATATGAACTAACTATAGTTTCTGTTAGATGAAAGTAGGGATCCACAAGCAACAGGAACTGCTAAGGACTTACACATTTCTATTTATGGTTTCAAGAAAAAAGTTAGTTTTTGGATTGTGGAGATGTTCATTGAGTAAAATCACTTGCTCTACAAGCATTAGGACATAAGTTCAGAATTAAGCACCTATGTAAAAAGCCACTCATGTATTGCCCATATATCTCTAACCCTTGTATTGCATGGGGTAGAGACAGGAAGATTACTGGGGTTTGCTGCTTGCCAACCAATGCTGCTGAAAATTAGTGATTTCCAGGTTCAGTGTTGGGGACCCTGCCTCAACTCAAGGGCATAGAGTAGAGAAAGATAGAGCAAGACTAAAGTTCTTCACTGGACTCTGCATATACTCAGATATGTGTATGCATCTGGACTCACATTCACAAACATACCACACACACACACACACACACACACACACACACACACACACACACACGTGCGCGCAAAATAAATAAATAGATGATGATGAGAGAGAGAGAGAGAGATACATACATACATACATACATACATACATACATACACAGACAGACAGATGATAGACAGACAGACAGATAGATATAACTTTATGCTTCAGATGTAATGGATTACTATGTAATTCCTAACTGTCTACTAGTTCTCCACTTCTTTCTAAAGGAAGTAGTTCCGGGAAGAAAACTTACCTACAAAAGCAAGCATCTGTCCTACCTTCCAGAGCATGCACTAGGGAGTGACTGGTTAACTAGAAACATAGGATAGGTTTTCTCACAAAATGCTTGCAAGATATGTTCTCACTTTTGGGAAATCATGTATGATGTTAAAAAATTCACTTAATCTTACTTGTTCTCACATTGTATTAATATGAAATGCACCTCACAAAAGCAGCAAGGATGGAGCAGTGAGTAGTTCCTTGTCAGTAATGTCACTCAGGCAAGTGACCTGATAAGTGGCCTGTCAGGTATTGACCTGTAGCTTGGAACAAGCTGTCATGGTTTATATGCTAATATATCTTAGAAATTAGTAAGAAAAAATGGATACTGTTCAAATCACCAAGCAAAGAAACATAAACATAAAAGTTTTAATGTTGATAATATGAAGGATTGTCACCTTAAGAATCATTTACATAGAGATTTCTTATTATCATGGTAAATAATAGATGTTACTCTGCCTAAGTAAAATCAATTTTAGTGTGAAAAACAAGAATTAAAGAAAAATGGAGATCATTTCAGACAGAACAATCAATACACTCAGTGTCTTGAGAGGGAGGGAAAATAGTCTCAAATACGGAAAGATGGACAATGAAGGTGGGGTTGTGTGAGATGGAGAAATGGATGAAGTGAGCAGGTGCTGACAGACTATGCCAGTTAGGTTTTGCTTTCACTAACAACCTGCTCTTGAATGGTTTGGAAGAATGCCAATTGTAATGTGTATGAGTAATCAGTGGAATTTCAGACTGGATCGAATGCAGAAAAGTCAGAAAGAACAGTAATACTTTAGGTAAGATGCTTGAACAACAGCAGAGGAGAATGCCATTTAGGGAATAACATCTCCAGAACTCTCAAGCATGAGAAAACTTTCAAGGTTTCTGAATAAAATTGAAGCTAATCTTTGATGCAATGTTACATGATTTCGATTTGAATCGTCAGATACTGGGATCCAGCATAGCTTATATGCTAGTGCTCTGCAAGAATACTGTATTAATCCATAAATTCATGCTTCAAATACCCCTTGCTAGTGTGCTATTGCACTCTGGTTCATAGGAAACAAAGGAATACAGCTATAGAAATTGAAAATGACCTTATAAGGAATGCTCAGAGATATACTGACTGGTAAAGAAAAGAAATCTGTAGACAGTGGAGGTTTATGACACATCTATGATTCCACCACAAAAACATTATTTAATGGCAATGAGATGCTGGATATGCCCACTAAAAAATAATTGCTAGGTATTACTGTAGAGAAAATTAAAGGATATAATGTAAATTATGAATTTTTAAATCTTTACTAGTCTTTTTTATTTTATTTACTTACTTATTTTTATTTTTATGCATATGTGTATGTGTGCTTACAAGACTTTGTGTACACCACAGGTCCAAGAGGCCACTGAGGTGAATCTAGGACACAGATCTCCAAAACTGGTGTTTTAGAAGGTTGGGGGATGCCATGTGGGTTCTGAGGGAAGAATCTCGGTCCACTGCAAAAACACTAAGAATTCTTAAATGCTGAGCAATATCTCCAGCTATGAAGTCATCACTAATTGTTATATAATAGAATATATATTCTGATGTTAGATTTACCTATGAAAATAGGATATAAGAGAAAGTACTTCTTCATTTAAAACTTTTCATGACATGTTAACTCTTGTACATAACTGACTTGTATACTTCCACACTAGTGATTTTAATGTTACTTCATAGAGATTGTTAGTTCAAAATGAAGAAGTTATTTACACATACAAAGCACCAAACATTATTTAGATATCACAAGTTTTCCTGTGGATACGTTTTTGTTACAAGATACCATAATGGATTTTACATTATACATTCATTTCACTTAACTATCCTGCATTCTTGCCTCTCCCAAGATAAAATTCCTCAGGTGTTTCATTGTATCCCCTTTTATAATGCCTCCTCATATGTGCTTCTTTAAGATTTAAATTAAGCTATGATTTTTCCTCCAAGATAAAATCATTGCACTTCTCAATCTATCCAGCCAGTAGAAATATAATGGGGTACAAGTAGTTTCAAAATCTAGCATCATGTTAAGGATCTGCCTATCATGTTTATTCATTCATCATACAGTTATTAATTTTTCTTTCTTAATGAAAAAGGTATATTTTAATCAAAATTGTGTAAAGACCATCTTTTACTGTGCAATTCTGTCAATTTTTTAAACTTTTTTATTTGAGAATTTCACACATGAATATAATTTGCTTTGATCAAATCTACCTCTCCAATTCCTGCTCTCATAATCTCTCCCCTGTTCATACCACTTTTCCCTCTCAACTTCACTTGCTCCTTTTAAGTCCACTTAGTGGTGGTTCATGGGTGTGGGACACTGAACCATGACTAACCACTCAGGGCACTCATCCCTGAAGAAAACCGCTTGCCCCCTTCCAGCACCCACCATACTCCAACAGGTCCTCAACTAAGGATGAGACTTCTTACACCTCTCTCTCATTTACCCTAGGATTTTGGCTAACTTGATCTTGTCTAATTGATTTCATGAATTCAAGTGTTCCTGTCATGTCTGACAAATACAATCTTTCTACCCTTTCTTCTGGGATAATTCCTAAACTTTGGGAAAAGGAGCTGAGCACTCCAAAAATCCATATTGCATAAACATTGACCAATTGTGAGTCCCCACATTAATCAACATTTTTATCAAGAAGAAGCTTATGTGATGAGGCACTAATCTATGGGTATAAAGATAGGAAGTTAGGATACAATTTAATACTACTTCTTTTCGTTGGGCTTATGACCTAGCTAGCTGGTTTTATGGCCCAGTTAATGACACCAATAATGTGTTTTATCTTGTGGTAAAGGTTTTGAATCCTATCAGAACACCACATCCAGCTCTGGCTTTCATGCCAGCCAGGTCTTTTAAGGCTACTTAGGGCTAGCCCATACTGACCATGTTGTTCTAGGCATCATCTACTGGCCTCCTGAATCAAGCCCACCTAAGCTCCCAATGCCTTCTAGGAGTCAGTTTATATTAAGCAACACCAGAGAGAAATGTCAGGGCAGACAGTTGTTATTGTAGCATTCTAAGTGGAATGTACATTTTTTTTTCAATCTTTTCATTTGTAGAGGAAAGTTCTTCTCTCAGAGATATCTTTTCTCTTTTTATTTATTAAGTTAATTAGATTAATCTGAAATAAGTAATTATTGGTTGATTTTCATTTATTTAATTGTTCATATGTCTCCACTTTGGTTAACAGGCAGCCTGCAGCCTAAGTCTTTACATATCAACCATCTCTAAGTAACAAGACACTGGGGAACAAAAAGAGACCGACTTGCAACCATTTTCCTTGTAGTTGGATGCACTAATATATGTTCTGGGCATGGGGTAGACAGTTCCAGGTCATTGGAAATGTGACAAAGATATAGTCTGTTTATCCTTCTCTGTATTTCCCTCAATAGAGAAGACAACGGGGCTATAGGAGAGGCAGTGCCAAGATTTGCTATTGCTGCCTGCCCTTACTTTTATATGTTAAAAAGCCAGGCCCATAACTTAATACTTAAATGAAAATAATAAAATTTACATGAGGTATGTGAAAGATTGTACCTTCTCACATTGAGAACCCAGCCAGTGGGGAAGAGGGGGAAGAGATATGTATTCATAGGTAAATATTCTGTATGATTTCTGTTCATCACTTCAACATTTATTTTTGGAAAATATGTTCATGATCATGAGGATATATGCATTTTCCTGTGATTTCAATGCTATTAAACATTATCAAGTAATAGAAAAACCAGATTACATAATTAGCATATGGATTTTATCATATACTAAGTGAAATATAAGTCTTAGCAAAACAGTTTCCAATAACAGAGTCGTTTTTCTCATGGGTTTGTTTTATCTATTCTGATATCTCTCCTGCCTTTTTGTGGTGTTCTGAAAACTATGACAAATTTTTTAACCTGAAAATGTAAATTTGTTATACTGATGCCATCACAAAGCCATTAACAACAGATGAATTCTTTCTTTCTTTATTACTTATTTGAATATGTGTATGTGAATACATGTGTGTATATGTATGTGTGTGTATGAATGTGTGTGTGAATTAGGCACAGAGTTGTGTTCTGGTGGGCATCCTCATGCATTCCCATGATGTAAAACAGTATGATGTCAAGTGTCCTCCACTACTGTTCTCAACCTTTTGTCTTGGAACTCACTGTTTCTGCTAGGCTGGCTGGCCAGCAAGCTGTTAGGATCTACCAGTCTGCCCTCAAATGCAGGGGTTGCAGATTACAAAGCTGCCTGCCTTTTATACAGGTGCTGGAGAATTAAACACAAGCCTTCTTTCTATTCGGCCTTAAACGTAAGACTTTATTGAACACAGTAAAATTTGTTAAGCTGAGATAGGTCCAGGAAGTAACAGAAGGGTGAGTTGTCAATCATTTTAACCCTTAAGATGTATCCATCAACAGACTGTGAGCCTCAGTAGAATGAATACATGGCAGTTGGAACCACGTTCAGTAAAGGCATTGTAGTCAGGCTCACTCCTATAGGTAGGCTAATGATAAATGCAGTTGGAGACTCTATATAATGCATCAATTGAACACTTCAGTTGGCTACTTCCATAGCTAAGCTTATGCCCCCCTTTTCACATTGCTTATGTTGAACCTGTTATTGTAATACATTCCTTCAAAGTTGTACAGTTTAATTTTAATTGGTTTGTTTTTCAAAGTAGAATTTTACTTTAAATTTTTATTAGAATATAACATTATGTGTTTAAGACTTTAGCAGTTTTCCATATTTCATAAATCATGTGGTTTTATAATATCTGTTGTCCATTTTTCTTCTTTTTTTAATAAAATATAATACATTATTTATTTATTTTTCCTAATATTATGATTCTTTTCTCAGTCTTCAAATATTTTTGGGTGGAATATTCCCATATCAAACATGTCAATTAATGTCTAATGGAATGATTGAGGGCTCAGGTGAAAAAAGGACAGAAGATGGAAAGGGTTCCTGGGACTGTGACAACACACCTGGAGATTGTTCCCATCTGTAGAAGGAAACGATTTTCTCCTGTGAGTTTTCATTTATCATGCTCATTATCTTGTTTCCTACATGGACAACATGTAGACACCCTCAAAAGGAGGCTCATGATTGATTATAGGCACTAGTGCAAAGAACACACTTTGCTTCATGCAGCTGTGTTCTCATGTTTGACTCAATTTTCATGGCAGCTATATATTTCCATTGGTGTAGAATTTACTTTGTACTCTAATTTTTATAAACTAATAGCAAAACATCTCTTCTTTCCAATTTTTGTTTTGAATTTAAAGCCATTTATTCATTATGTTTAGTTCACTTATTTTGCAGAAGAAAATAGTCAACTTGGATTCATTAAAAGTTCTTACAGAAAGGTACTGAATATTTAACAGAAAATATGTACTTTTTATTTAAATATCACTTATTTATTGGTTACTCTATGTCTGATGCACTGCTATAAATTCTTTCAAAAATTTATTCAATGTGTATAATCAATCTTTAAGTAGAGCATATACTACAACTTTTATGCCATGAAAACAGCTAAATAAATACATGTGCCCTCTCAGATGTAATTTATATTGCTATTTGCATTCAATATCAAATGTAAAATATATATATTTTCCACAAATTGAAATTTTTGAACAGAAATTTTTTTTTAGTAATGACTAGGAAAAATAATGGTTATTTTTAAATTTGGTAAACCTGTCATATTCTTGAAAACATTTTATTGCATGAAAAATTATTTTTTGGTGTTGTTGGTATTTGTGCTTCATGGTAGAGCTATTTAATCTGAGTATAATGGGTAGCTATAGCATGTATCAATTCCTCAAGAATGAATGTGAGTTGCACCTCTTATATGGAATGCAGATATCCTTATTACACAGAAAGAAAGAGTATGATTTCTTTCATAAAAAACTCTCTTGATAAAATTTTTCAAAAACACTGAAAACCTGCAAAATGATTCTAATTATTTTATGCACAAAAGAATAAATTGTGATAGAATTAGTAGGACATTTTGAAGTTTTGTTGGCAAGTTTTATGTCAGCTTGACACAAACTATAATCATCTTAAAGGAAGGACCTTTGCTGTAGCCATGCTTGTAAAGTATTTTCTTAATTAATGATTGATGGGGTATGCATATAGATGCATCCACTCCTGACTGATGGTCCCTGGTTCTGTAAGAAAACAGGCTGAGCAAACCATGAGGAAAAGTCTAGTAAGCATCACTCCATCATCAGCCCTGCCTCCAAGGTTCTGTCCAGTTTTTCCTGCCTCTACTTCCTTCAATAGACTGTGACACAGGATTTGTAAGTCAAATAAACCCTTTGCTCCCCAAATTGCTTTTGGTTATTACGTTCTATCACAGCAATAGTAACCCTAACTAAGACAGAAATAAAGACAAAACACATTTACACAGAACTATTGTATTTTTCTAAGAATTATGTTTATAAATGATTTTGTAACCAAAAGCCAGAAAATATAAACAATATTAAAGTAAAGGAAAATTCAACAAAAATACCATGATACACTCTAAAGTTTACATTAATAAAATCTTATAATAGAGAAATTATGGAAAACAAAAAAGGTAGTAATACACCAAAGTGTCAATATACTCACAGATAATCTGTCTGAAATTAAAGTTCATATAAATTATTTTTAACTAATAGTCAAAAAAACTGTTCCTTATAAAATCAATGCTTCATATAATTTCATATTTCCAAAATTTAAAAAGTCTTTCAACTATCAGTTGAAAATTATCTTAAAACCTGTTAAGTATTTTTAAATTTTTATGCTGTTATTAGAAATTAAATTTAATTCACTCTTTGTAGCTATCTGGGAAATGTATCAATTTTATATAAACTCATTATCTTAATTCTTTATTTGGGTGACAAAATTACACTGTGCATATAGCCCTTATTTTTTCTCCATCCCTGTTTTGGTTTATCTAGGTTGACTTATGTCATTGCTAGGATTTCTGCTGCTGTGAAGACACACCATTATCACCACAACAATTATAAAGGAAAAAATTTAATTGGGGGATAGCTTATAGTTTCAAAGATTTAGTCCATTATCCTTATGCTGGATTTGGTGGCATGCTGGGAGAGACAGTGGCTTGAAAGAAAATGGTTGCCATGGGGAGTGGCACTATTAGGAGGTGTGTCTTTGTTGGAGTAGGTATAGTGTAGAGTAGGAGGAAGTGTGTCACTGTAGGGTGGATTCTAAGGTCTCCTTTGTTCAAGTTACATTCAGTCTGACACACAATTGCTTCTGTTGTCAGCTCAAACCACCAAGATTTAGTTTCGGTAAATAGTTTTATATTATACATTGATGTTCAGGTCTCTTTAATATGTTGAAAAAGCCCGCGGTGGTGGTGCATGCCTTTAATCCCAGCTCTCTGGGAAGCAGAGGGAGGTGGATCTTTGTGAGTTTGAGACCAGCCTATTCTATAGAGCAATATCCAGGAAAGGCGCAAAGCAACAAAGAGAAACCCTGCCTCGAAAAACCATATAAGTGTGTGTGTGTGTGTGTGTGTGTGTGTGTGTGTGTGTGTGTATTTGTATATATATAAATATATCTATTTAAAATGTGAATAAATATTGAGAAGTGGTATAGCTGGGACTGGGACTTTTGGTAGTATTTATATGTCTTTTTTTCTTTTTTGGATTCCCTATACACTTTTCCAGAGTGGTTGGACTAGGTTGCCTTTCCACATGCTATGAGTAAGGGTTCCTTTTTATCTTCACCCTCACCAACACATACTGTCACTTGTTTCCTTCATGATTACTATTCTTACTAGGACTTGATAGAATCTCAATTTTACTTATTTGAATTTCATGAACCTACTTGTTGTTGTAGGGTTTTATAAGTTGTGTATATAGTCTAGATGTTAATGCTGTCAGATGCTATTTTAGTCGGGGTTCTCTAGAGTCACAAAACTTATGGAATGAATCTCTCTCTCTCTCTCTCTCTCTCTCTCTCTCTCTCATGTGTGAGTGAGTGTGTGTGTGTGTGTGTGTGTGTGTGTGTGTGTGTGTGTGTGAGAGAGAGAGAGAGAGAGAGAGAGAGAGAGAGAGAGAGAGAGACTTTCAAGATGCAGTCCGAAAAATGGCTAGCTGTGAATAAAAAGTCCAAGAATCTAGAGATCTACAGTTGCTCAGTTCCATAAGTCTGGGTGTCTCCTCTGTTCTTCTGTACCTGCTGTAATACCAAAGAAGTAAAGAAATAGGTTCCAATGCCAGTGCACCCCCTTCCATATTCAACTGTACTTCCAGTAGAAAATGTAGCCCAGATTAAAAGTGTGCTTTCCAGCCCCAAAATCTGGATTAATAATTTGTGTCATCCAGTCTCAAGATCTGGATCAAAGGTATGTTGTCTTCTTGCCTCAAGGTCTGGATCACAAGTGTACCCTCCATTTCTGGAATATAATTCATTCCAGATATAGTCAAGTTAACAACCAAGATTAGCTGTCACAGATATGTAACTAGGGAAGATTTTCTCTCATTCAGTTGGGTGTCACTTCAATCAGTTGTTTGCTTTACCCATGCACTTAATTTTATGAATTTTCTCTTGTTAATTGTTGGCAATATTACCTGAGTGGTGTTTATATTGTTCTGAAGCGATGCTGTGACAACAGCAACACTTAACAATGAAAACATCTAATTGAGATGGAAGCTTACAGTTCAGAGGTTTAGTCTATTATCATCATGGTGGGTAGGCACTGTGCTGTCTACATCTTGAGCAGAAGGCAAAAGAAAGTAAACTGTGTATCACACAAAGGGCAGCTTGAGCAGAAGAGACCTCAAAGCCTGCCCCTGCAGTGACACACTTTCTCTGCCAAGACTATAACCACTTCAACAAGGCCACTCCTCTGTTAGTGCCACTCCCTTGGGGGCCTTTTTTTTTTTTTATCAATTTCTACACTGAGCGACTGGTGTTATTCTTTAAAAATGTTTGCATATAATAAAATTTTGAATTTTTTCTTCTTCATCCATTTTAGGATTTCATGTCTTACATTAAGTCTTTGATTTTTTTTGGAATAAATTTTTACATGGGGTGATACATAGAAATATAGTTTTATTCTTCTGTAAGTGGATTTCCAGTTTTGTCAGTGCCAATTTTTGAACGGGCTGTCTTTTCTCCTATGTATATTTTTGGCAACGTTGTCGAAGATCAGATAGCCATAACATGTAGGTTTATTTCTGGATCACCTAAAGGATTTCATGTCAGATAAAGATAGAACAGGACAAAACTATCTCAAAGAAAACTGATGAGGGAATGCCTTTCTGTATGCTGTGAATATAAATTTCTCTGGTTTGTTAGTAAATAAAGCTGTTTGGCCAATGGTGAGGCAGATTAAGGTTAGGCAGGACATTCTTACTGGAGAGATAAGAGAGGAAAAAAGAGAGCAGGGAGATTATGCTAGCAGCCACCAGAAGAAGTAAAGGTACTAACTAGTAAGCCATGAGCCATGTGGCAAAGTATGGATTTATAGAAATGGGCTAATTTAAGATGTAAGAGTTAGCTAGCGAGAAGCCTGAGCCATTTGGTCATACAGTTTGTAATTAATATAAGCCTCTGTGTGTTCATTTGGGTCTGAGCAGCTGTGGGGCTGTGGGACCAAGGGAGTTGGGCAGGACCAGGAAAATTTCAATAAACTACTTGCAAACAAAATTCAAGATTATATCAGAAAATATCATTCACTGTAATCATGTATGCTGCTCTTGCAGAAGACCTGAGTTGAGTTCCCCAGATCTCACATCAGGGCTTACAACTATTATTTTGGTTCCAGGGGATCAGTTGCACTCTTCTGACCACATATGGTGCATATACATTCAAACACAAAAGCATATATGCAAACAAACAAAAGTAAATCATTGAAAGGTAAATAAAATGAAATCTCTTAAATATCGGATGTATTTTCAAAATCATTTTTATGAACAGGATTGTGAGAAGGTAAACTACTCCAGAGCTTGAAATTTCTTGAAATGCATGTCTGAGGTTTATTCCCACAATGCAATGACTAAAATGATGTTTTTACTGCAGAGAATCTTTTATTGAAATCAGAAGAGAGACTATTCAATTGTCTTGATTTAAAATGAAGAATTTGGAAGGATTTTGAGGTGTAAATGAATGGTATACATGTATTATATTTATATACATACCGTGCAGTATATATTTCTAATGCAGAACTAAAAAATAGCTTTTACATGAATGATGATGTAGCTTATTTTGCCTGTAGTTTGAAATTTCTATATCATTTTCTCATCGAAATTAGCATATAGTGTCACATATTACTGTTTCAAAATGCAGACTATGCACCAGATATTCAAATTCATAAACTGGTTTGCATATGTTAATTTATATATTTTAAAGTAATACATAATACATCGTGGATTTAAATGCTTGCAGATTATAATTTAAATTATAAAACATTTCAATGCATGAAGGCCAAAATGCAATCTAATCAGAGATAATATGTTGATTCTCTCTCACTATCCCTCCAGCCTCAGCATTCATAACTTTATTATTTAAATGGGGACATTCTAAAGAGTGATGTTGAGATTACAAAAGTGTATTTCACCAATAATATGTGTAAACTTGTAAACTACTTAGTATGAGATTCTTAATAAAGCTAGTAGTGTGTTATTACTATTATTAAGATGAAGTAACCTCAGTTTTATTGATTTAATACTATTGAACCTATAAACATTTTGGTTTCCATTCACCACAAAGTAATACAAATGTGTATTTATAAAGAAAAGATTTACTATTTAGAAAAACTATTTTTCTCTGTTAACACAAAACTTTAAAGATAATTGCTCATTTCCTTTTTTCAAATTTTGAGATATTTTTAAGATTATAAACAATGAGGTAAAGTTCAAATAGTTTTGATTTAACTTTCCTTTTCCCTTTATTTTATTCTTGCTTTGCTCAGTTTTGTTTTGAGACTTCCATACTCTGTAGCATGTGCTGGCATAGAACTTGCTTTATGAAGTAGGATGGACTTGAACCCTCCTGCCTCAGTTTCCCCACCCTGGAATTACAAGAAAGAACCACTATACCTATTCTCTTTAGATTTTTTAAGTTTTCTTTGGGCAGTTTATTCTATAAAATTACATATCTAAATTGAATACATTTTTCTCATGATTCCTTGTGTTATGAGTTAATAATGATAATGCAAAACCCATTAGTGATTGATGGAAAATAAGCTGTATTGATAAATTATAGAAGTATTTATACTGAAATAAAAGTTATCAAAAATCAAATCACAGGAAAAAGAAAACATATGCCATATAATTTGACCTTACATTCATTTAAATATGAAACAAAGCATTATCAGAATGAAAGAGTTGTATTGTATAATAAGATGAATTAATGAATGGCATATGGTGATATTAAGATCCCATATTTTCCTGTTAGCAAATAATATCAACTTAATGTACAAACTAATTCTTTATGTCCTTATATAATAAATCTCATCAGCATGGAAAGAAAATAAATATTCATGACAGTCTGGAAAGCACATTTCTTAAATTCCCAAAGTGCTACCTACTTCATAGAAATATGTAGTTTTGAAAGCCTTGGAATATTGACTATTACCAGAACAGTAGGGAAGGCTAAGGGAAACAAAAATTAACAATGGTTAAATTTTTCAGCAAGAAGCTGAAGAATCAAGAGTAGGCACCTGAACAGTCGAAAGCAAGGTGTAGTGGAATTCTGGGTATCTTGTCAGACCTTTGGCCATTTATTAGCATGAGAGGAGGCCATTATTACAAGATTTAAAATAAACCACAAACAAAAGGACAAAGAGAAGGATTAAGAGAATGCAGTATCTTTACTTTCCTTTCACTTCACTTCTATCCTCCATGTGATTCTCCTGACACACAGCTGTAATCCCAACAATACTCAGGAAAACAGCTTGAGCTATGTGCCCCACTTAAAGGTAGCCTGAGCAATACAGTGAATTCCTGTCTCAGTCATCATTATAAGCACTATCATCGTCAACAATAAAAACAGTAACAATGTATTTTAAAATTCAAGGAATTGTAGGATATTTCTGAACAAATAAGCATGAATGTGCTCTGTAGAACACAACTGAGACTGAGATATGCTATAGTGGAGGACTTTCCTAGCATGTAGCAGTCACTGGTTCAATTACAACATGGAAAAATATTTTGAAAATGATAAATAGTACAAAGATAAGTTTCATTGAAAGTTGAAAATGTTGAACACTTGATTTCAAAGAAAGCTATCATTGTCAATAAAAATTCATATGCAAATTTGAAAGATTATTTGTAATTTTGTTAAATCTGAAGTTTTAATTAAACATTTAAAATTTTTAAATCTACATTTGACTAAAATAAAATTTTCTTAAAACTCAAGGTTTTGATTGATTATTTCTCTCAGTGTCTGTGCTACTGGTGTTATATTTTTTAGAAAGTGATCTCCTATGCCAAGACATTAAAGACTACTTTCTACTTTCTCTTCTATCAGGTTCAGAGTAACTGGATTTATGTTGAAGTCTTTGATCCACTTGGACTTAAGTTTTGTGCACAATGACAGGTATGGATCTATTTGCAGCCTTCTACACATTGACATCCAGTACACAATGGAGTACTACTCAGCAGAGAAAAACAATGACATCATGAGGTTTGCAGGCAAATGGATGGATCTAGAAAAAATTCAGCCTGAGTGAGGTAACCCAGACTCAGAAGACAAACATGGTATGTACTCACTAATAGGAGGATACTAGATATAAAACAAAGATGACTAGACTGCTACTCACAGCTCTAGGGAGGCTGCCTAGAAAACAGGACCCTAAGAAAGACACAGGGATCACCCAATGACAGAGAAATCGATGAGATGTACATGATCAACCTGGACATGAATGGGGGTAATGAAGGGCAAGTTTCGAGGTAAAGAGAGTTTAGAGGAGCAGGAGATCCTAGCTGGATCAAGAACAGAGAGGGAGAACAAGGAATAACAGACCATGATAAATGAAGACCACATGAGAATAGGAAGAAGCAAAGTGCTAGAGAGGTCCCCAGAAATCCACAAAGATACCTCCACTGTAGACTACTGGCAATGGTCGAGAGAAAGCCCAAACTGACATAGTCTGGTGATTGGATGGCCAAACACCCTAACTGTCATGCTAGCAATCTCATCCAATGACTGAGGGAAGCTGATGCAAAACCCATGGCCAGGCCCCAGGTGGAGCTCCAGGAGTCCAATTGACCAGAAAGAGGAGGGATTATATGAGCGAGAATTGTTGAGACCATGATTAGAAAAAGCACAGGGACAAATAGCCAAACTAATGGAAACTAATGAATTATAAACCAAAAGCTGAGGAGCCTCCAACTGGATCAGGCCCTCTAGATAAATGAGACAGTTGATTAGCTTGAACTGTTTGGGAGGAACCCAGGCAGTGAGACCCGGACCTGTCCTTAGTGCATGAGTGTTTGGAACCTGGGACTTATGCTCAGCCTGGGAGAAGGGGACTAGACCTGCCTGGTCTAAATCTACCAGGTTAAGCTGAGTCCCCAGGGGATTCTTTGCCCTGGAGGAGATGGGAATGGGAGGGGGTGGGAGCAGGAGGGGGGAGGACAGGGTAACCCATGGCTGATATGTAAATTAAATTATAAAATGAAATAAAAATTAAAGAGGAAAACATAGAGAAAAAATATATGACAATGATTGACAATTATTCAGCTAGTATATTGAAAGACCAATATAAAAATCAATGTTTCCCATGAGCAGAAAAACTGTCCTACACTTTTTTAAATCCTGTAATCAGTGTTTGTCCAGTTTATGAAACAGCATAGGGAAGGAAGTACATTCAATTAGAAAAATGGGCATTTTTGATTTAAGGTTTTGTAAGTGTCTTCACATTATTCCTAATCAGTTGTTAGAATGAAAACAACAAACACATGAAATTATTGTGAAAATTATATTCTAGTAGGTCTGTGTGTGATTTATGTGAGTGTTCATATGTATTTAAGCATCAATATTCTTACAATATATTATATTATTACAATATTCATTGCAATTTTAAGTTCTGGTCTTTTGGAGGCCTTCTCACAAACTAGATAATTGCTTTACCACAGATCTATAGCCAACCTTCATAAGTCTCTGTCTTTAGAAGTAAACTGACATTAATAAATGCATTTGCTTCTATTTATAGGAGATACTGCAATAAAATGTTACATATAAGTAGGTTAAAACAACAGACATTTGGTCACAGTATGTGTCCAGAAGTCTGAAACAGAGGCCTTACAACAAAATTTCTTCTGGTAGAGGGTAGGGTTATTTCTTAACCTCGTTTCCCTGTACTTGATGCCATAGAGCTTTTTCCTTGTCTAGTATATTATTCTACTATAAAAGTGCCCTCCTCCAATAGCTATCTCTATATAATCTATCCTTGTTTACATTTAGCTATTCTTATGTAGTCTCCGGTTATATTAAAAAATCTCATTTTAACTTGATTGTTTATGGAAGAAATTCTTTCCAAATAAGATTAATTTTTATCAGTTTCAAGGGTTAAAAATACAATTTATCTTTGTTAGGAGACACAATGCAACTCATGGGAATCCATATCATTGCCTCATGAAATTACTCCTTACCCACATGCAATATATATTTACTCCACTTCCAGTACCCAAGTATGAATCAGAGAAATATATGAATTCCATCAACTCATTCAATTATGGGGCTAACAAGCAAGCTTGGCCCTATGGCAAGAATTGATAGTATAGTTTTGAGTCTAGAATTTTTAGTGAAAGCCATCAAGAAAACTCAGTAATTGAAGTTTTATTATATAGCTTGAAATTTGAAGAGAAAGTTTGTAGGCTGAAAATGCAAAAATATTTTAGTACTGTTATGTTGAGAAATGTTTACTTCCTAAGTCAAGTCAGTTTCCAGTCATACATGTGTGCATTAGTTGAATGTGATCCTTTCATTGTTAGAAGTGATCTTTAACAGACAGTGTAGTAAGTATAAATATCAATCACATCTGCAAAATATCTTTACAACAACATCTTCTGTTTGTCTTAACTACTGGGTTTTGCTTAACCAAACTGGCACATAGCCATCATATATTCTAATGTTTAAAATAAGCATTTTCACACTCAGTTTAGTAAATGTAGTTAAAGTCTACCAACTACTAAAAGTATAAAATATGAAATGGTAGATTATTAAATCATCGTAGTCAAATTTAATGTAATTTACTCTGCTCATAGCTTTTGAGACATGTGAAAATCATTGTTGCTTTTTACCAAATCTCAATCATTCGATTTTACCTATAAAGTCTCAGGAACCAGATGCTGGAGTGAAAGTCTGCTACCTCAGAGAAGCATAGAAAGAACCCAGTTGACCTTCCTCTTTCTCCAGTGTCTTAGAAAACTCTCTTTTCTCCTATGTCATCTCAAACAAAAGTGAATATCCTTCCCTTCTACTTCCTGTTCACCTCTCTATTCATCAACTCCCTCTTAGTCTCTCTGTTTTTTTTTTTCCTTCTTCAATTCTTGTTAACTGGTTGCTTGCTCCACTTCTTAAAACCTATGGTTGCCTTTATTTAATGTGATTTATAATAAGCAAAAAGCTCTTGGATTAAAGGTGTGTGCTAGTGCTGAGCCACATCATAACTAGAAATAAGATTTTCCAGAACATAGTGCAATCTGGAGGTTCACAGTGTGATCAAATATCCTACAACATTTCCCCTTTCTTTTATAAATAAAAAGGAAAAGTAAGGGAGCATTCACCCAGTCTGTTTCACCCTTGGCCCATAACAGGTGGTTGTTCAGCAGGAAGGAGCAACCTCTCAGGCAAGATGGTAGCATGAGTACCATTGCTAACCTGGGGCTCTGAACCAGCATTTCAGGCTGGGCAGTTGGAGGTGGATAATAACACATGGCCAATTTCCTCCTTTTCTCAGAACAGTTTCTCTGTCAATTTTCATCAGTTGTTGCACTTCTCCAGTGGTCTCTAGATTCTTTAGTTGTATACTTTTATTATCCTGGAAAGATAAAAGCAAAAACTTATCCCAACTCTCATTCTAGCAAGGTCCTTTTTTGGCCACTTATATCTTTCCTAGGACAAAATGGACAAACAGAAAAGGTATTATCTTTCAATTAAAAAAATAAAATCTTTCAATTAAAAAAAATTGAAACTAAATATACCTTCATGGGGTTAAATATACCTAGATTCCCCTTTCTCTTTATATATAAATTCAAAATTTTAGCATATTGTTTTTAGATCACATAGGACATTCACTTTGAATTTCAGCCTAACTTGTACAAGTACTTTTCAATTTAAATCATTATAATTCTTATGTGCCAACCTGTGCCTCCCAAGTATTGGGATTAAAGGCTTATGCTTCCCAAGTACTTAGATTAAAGATATGAACTACTGCCTGGCTACGGATTCCTTATAATAGTTATATCATAGGGCTGTCCTGGTTTAATTTGGTTCTCCATTTCCCCCTTTGTTTTAGTGTTAAGGGTCAACTTTTAAGTTTTGTAAAAAGTGTAATCTATCATTCTTGTTGATTTATTCTGGCTCTGTGCCTTGATATATTTTCACACTCTAGTCTTGTTTAAACATGATGCCAATTTGTCCACTATTTCATTATTTTGAGACATTTTCTCTGTCTTGACTGTATGAGCTCCATAAAATCTGATGTCTTTGCTAAGTTTTGCCATGTTTTACAATTTCCATTCATGCCTCTAATGACAAGACATTTTGCTATTTATCTGCCAGTTAATGGTTTTCCATTTTGATGACCATATAGCTATATCATTGCACATGGACATGAATTGGAGAAGATAGATACTTTTCTTTTTCTTCCCTACTGGTTTGTCTTATAGACGATAGTGTTGTACTGATTTTCTGGTTTCTTACCTAGAATTGACAATTCCATTCTGAGTCTAGAGGCTGCCATTTTCCCTTAATTTTGAACCATCAATAAACGTTGGTTTAGTCAAATGTTGTGACCATTCTGTTGGTCCCTACAGTTCAATAAGTGCCTCTTTGAAGAGAGGGATAAGTAATTTAGGCATGGGGATTATGGGCAACTGAGCGGTTTCCTTAATGCAGAGAAGTACAGCCACCATTGCTACCATATCCTGGCCATGAAGGAATTCAGATAGGTACCAGTTCCACTGTAATACCTTTCCTTCTATGGCTGAGCCTGAGGAGGACTCTGCCTTCAAACAGATCCAATCCATTGTTGTAAGGGTTACTCTATGATCACAGGGTAGTTGACAATGACTGAGTATAAGGTTCTCTGTGCCCCCTAAAATGTCCAGATTTGTTTCTCAAAGAGAGAATATTCGGCATATATGAAAAGTGTCTGCAATAGAAGCCAATAGGCAAATAAATATTGGTGGACTCTTTTTTGCTTTATGAAAAGTCCCCAGTTGCCAATTTACCAATAAATATATATCCATAATTAGTGTATCATCTGGTTCAATATTGGTCAGGGTTGCATGCATGGAGAAGAGTTTGCGAGCAGTTGCAAAAATTGCTCTTTATTCCTGCCCCCATTGGAAATTAATTGCCTTTTTAGTAACTCTGTAGAAGGTTTTTTATAATAATTTGTAAATATGTTATGTGATTTCTTTAATTTGCAAACATAACAATTAGGAGCTATATCTGAGTTTTGTCCCTGGGTGCCAGGATTAAAGAAATGTGACACCACTGCCATGTTCACTGTAACTCCAGAATTTAGAAAAGAACAAAATTTTAGAGACCCACACTTCTCTGCTAGAATTAAAGGTGTGGACTATCACTGCCTTGCTCAAATATTTTATCATAGCTCCAAATCATTACAACACTTAGAGATTTAGGGAACAATTTAAACTGTAGAAACTATTGAATTAATTTGAAACATTTTAAATCTCTTAACTGAGTTTTTAACACCAAACAAAAAAAAAATAATCTTTTTATTTAAGAAGAAAATCCAAAAGCTAATGTTGAAGATGGCATGGGCCACATGGCAATCTACAGTCTAACATGCTAACATGCAATTATAACATGTGGTTTAAGAAAAACCATTTTTTATTTCATGCCAGTAAGGCAAATGTGCCTTTCAAATTATCATTTAAAAATATTATTGTTTTTCATTTTTATTTTTTCATGCCTAATCAAATGAAAGGCATCTTTTATACTTTATAAGATAGTTTGAACTAAATGACCAAGCTATATGATGAACTATCATCTCTCCTTATTCGAGAGGTCTCTCCTGTTCAAATTTAATCTTTATCAATCTTGATAGTATCCACAGTTTTTCTTCTCCTGTGCAAACAAAGGCAAAACCTCTTCCCCAATGTAACACATTTCCTGGTTCCTAATTTTAGGTCAACACATTTTTAAAATATACAGGCTGATTTACTTCAGCATTTTTGTTCTACTATCAAATGTCTTTCTGTAGCTGCTGGTCCTTTCTCATGAGCATTTAAAAAATTTTAAAGTTAATAAAGCACTGTGTAATCTATTTCTGGGAGTCTATATTATCTCCTTGTATTTATTATGCTTATCTTTCAAAGTGTTATTAGATCTTTCCATAACTAATTGTTTTGTTGTGGTATACCTGTAATATGATTTATGTTGTAATATGCAAAAACTATTTCATTTTATTAGAGATATATATGCTGGAGCATTGTCAGTCTTAATTTGTACAGGTTTCCCCATAATATCCATAACTTCTAATAAATATGTAAGTACAGAATCAGCCTTTTCAGAACTTAAAGCAGTTGTCCATTGAGATCCTGAATTTTTATCTATGGTATAGGACATATACTTTAATATTCCAAACTCGGCAAAATGTAACACATCCATTTGCCAAATTTCATTTCTTTGGGTATCTTTTGGGTTACTTCCTGAAGGTAATGGAATTTAGTTTTACAAAGAACAAGGAGGACGTTTCATTATAATTTCCATTGCTTGTTGCTAACTAATGGAAAAATCTTTCTTCAAACCTTTGCTGTTTACATGGCATTTCTTGTGATATTCTGAGGATTCTAGTAGATTTCCTATTAATAGCTGGTGAATTTCATCATTATCTTGTGCAAGAAGACCTGGCAGACATATATGGGATCTGATATATGTTATATATAATGGATAATTTCTCTTTCTGATTATTTGCAGTTGAATAAATACTGAGGTTAAATCTGAATCACTTGAAATAAGTTCGGGGGTTTTAATATGTAAAACATCTCTTTCTGCATATTGACAGTCAATGACTATACTAAGAGATTCAGGAAAATCTAATAATATCATATGGATGGCACACAGCTCTGATTTTTAAACTGAATAATAAGAACTTTGAGCCACTTTACCTATTTTTCCTGACTTAAATCTGCCTTTCCTGATTTATTTGAATTAATATAGAATGTAGGAGCTCTAGAAATTTCTGTCCCTTTTACTATATAAGGGAGAATTCAATTATTTCTTTTTATATGCTGAAATTTCTGCTTTTGGGATACTTGCTATTAATCTACCCAAATAATTATTGTAAGGTTTTTGCCAAAGTTCATTTTGTGCCCATAATGAGGAAATTTCAGCATTTGTAAAAGGTACTGCAATTTCTGCTGGGCTTATTCTTACTAATTTTCCTTTCATAATCAATTCAGAAAACTTTTCTATATAGGTCTTTAATTTTTTAAATCTGTTTGTGTGCTAAAAAGATCCATTGTAAGAAATTATCTTCTTTCTGTATAAGAATTCCTGCTGCAGAATGAGTAGAAGACAAAATAACTAAAATACAATCAATGTCTGAATCTAAGCATCCCAAATGTGCATTCTGCAATTTGTTTTTTATCAGAGCCAATTCTTTGTCAGCCTCAGCTGATAATTTTCTTCAACTATTTAAGTCCTTAGCACCTTGTAAGGGATGAAATGAATTACTTAACTCTTGAGTAGTTAATCCAATTGTGGGCTGTAGCAAGTTAATATCTACCAACAACATTAGAAAATCATTAAGAGTTTGTAATTGCTCCCTCCTGATTTGTTCTTTCTGTGGTCGAAATTTCTGCAAACCTGTCTCATATCTGACACAATTGATAGAATCTACTCTTTGTATTTATTCAGGAGTAATTTGTAATCCCCAGAAAGGCAAAATTTTCTTTACTTCATCAAATATTTTTTTCATATGTTATCTGAGTCTGAATCAGCCAGTAAGATAAAATCCAAATACTGATAAATTTTAGATTGAGGAAACTGTTTATTAATTATTCCTAATGTCTGTTGAGCAAAATATTGACATAGGATGGAGCTTTTTAACATTCCTTGTAAAAGAATTTTCCACTAATATCTTTTTAAAAGTTGAGCATTATTGTAAGTAGGTCCTATGATGGCATTTTTCTCTATTCTGTTCTTGTGTGGCATAGTAAAAAAGCAGTCTTTTAAATTACTCACTATTAGTAGACCATCATTTAGGTAATAAAACAGGCAAAGGAATTCCAGGCTGTAAAGAGTCCTTTGGCTGAATCATCTAATTTATGATTCTTAAATCTGTTAATATTCTCCATTTTCCAGATTTTTAAAAAGATTTATTTATTTATTATATGTATACGGTTCTGCCTACTTATATGCCTGCAGGCCAGAAGAGGGCATCAGATCTCATTATAGATAGTTGTGAGCCACCATGCGGTTTTTGGGAATTGAACTCAGGACATCTAGAAGAGCAGTCAGTGCTCTTAACCTCTGAGCCATCTCTCCAGCCCCTCCAAACTCCTTTATAATGACAAATACAGGAGAATTTCAAGGGCTGGTCAATTTTTCAATATGCTGAGCATTTAGATGCTTCTGTAGTAGCTGTTCTAGTGCCTGTGATTTTTCTCATGTCATAGGTCTTTGTTCCACCCACACAGGTTTGTCAGTTAACCATTTGAAAGGTAGGGTGCATAGTAGCTTTGAAAAATCATTAGCTCTTGTGTCCTGCTTATGTACAATCTGAATAGTCTGTGACTGTTCTTAATAATACCTTCTAATATTTTTCTCAAAAGTATTCTTTATTTTATGGTTTATTTCTGAGATGGGAAGAATGTTAGTCTGTGTTTCCCAGTGCTTCAACATATCACATCCCCATATTATTAGAGACATATGGCTCTAATTTTTGTATTTGTCCTATAACTCCATATACATGACCTATCTTGTACTTTGTTTTACCTGAGATAAAGTTACAATACCTAGAAGCTAAATATTTACCTCTTGAATAGGTCAATCTTGATGCTTCAATTTTGTGCAACTATTGTTATTGTTTGTCTGCTCCTGTGTCTACTAAATCACCAAATTCAATGCCATTTATTTGTATTTTCAGTTTTGGTTTCTGATTATTTATAGCAGTTTGCCAAAATACTTGTTTTCTGGCCTTTCTTGAATTTATTGTTTTTTGTTTGTTTGTTTTTTTAAATCTGAAGCTGTTCTGCCCTTGATTGCATCCAGAACAATGGTGTTTTTAATACAGGCATTAAATCTTTTAATTCTTTTATGAACAAGCTTCTCCAATGCTGACAGGGAATGATTAAAAAGAATTTGATTTCTTGGCCTGTGGGAGACACCTCAGGGCATATCCCAATGGCAATAGGTTATCTTGACAGTAACTTGTTGATTGCTTGCCTTTGCCACATCTGTATATTCCAGGAGGCTGGGGCCTTCCTTTTGGATTATCTCTAGAAAAACATTGTTTCTAGTAATGCATTGTCCATAATCCCTTTTTGAATGACTTTGCTTACTACAATTAAAACATCTGACCTTTTGATTTTTCTTAGAATGTCTAGAAATTACTTCTCCTACCAGAGTAGCACCAGAAAAATAAGAACCATTATTGCATTTAGGTATGTTCCCTGTATTCCTGATTGCTCCAAGACCTTTATCATGAAGGGGTGTTGTATTTTGTCAAATGCCTTTTCTGCATCTAGTGAGATGATCATGTGGTTTTTTTTCTTTGAGTTGGTTTATATGGTGTATTATCGTATGTTGAACCACCCTAGCATCCCTGGGATGAAGCCTACTTGATCATGGTGGATAATTGTTTTGATGTGTTCTTGGAGTCTGTTTGCCAGGATTTTATTGAGTATTTTTGCATCAATGTTCATGAGGGAGATTGGTCTGTAGTTCTCTTTCTTTGTTGCATCTTTGTTTGGTTTAGAAATCAGGGTAATTGTAGCTTCATAGAAGGAGTTTGACAATATTCCTTCTGCTTCTATTGTGTGGAACAATTTAAAGAGTATTGGTACTAAGTTTTCTTTGAAGATCTGGTAGAATTCTGCACTGAAACCATCTGGTCCTGGGCTTTTTTTGGTTGGGAGACTTTTAATGACTGATTCTATTTCCTTAGGGGTTATTGGACTATTTAAATGGTTTATCTGGTCTTGATTTAACTTAGGTATGTGGTACCTATCCAGAAAATTATCCATTTCTTTTAGATTTTCCAGTTTTGTGGAGTAGAGGTTTTTGAAGTATGACCTGATGGTTCTCTGGATTTCCTCATTGTCTGTGCCCCCCATTTCATTTCTGATTGTGTTCATTTGGATGCTCTATCTCTGTCTTTTGGTTAGTTTGGATAAGGGCTTGTCTATCTTGTTGATCTTCTCAAAGAACCAACTCTTTGTTCATTAATCCTTTGTATTCTTCTCTTTATTTCTATTTTATTGATATGGAAGTAGTCTTGAATGCATTGGCACTGGAGATCAATTTCTAAATATAACACCAGTAGCACAGACACTGAGAGAAACAATCAATCAATGTGACCTGTTGAAACTGAGAACCTTTTGTAGAGCAAAGGGCATGGTCAACAAGACAAAGCGACAGCCTACAGAATGGGAAAAGGTCTTCACCAACCCCACATCTGACAGTGGGCTGATATCCAGAATATATAAAGAACCCAAGAAATTAGACATCAAAATGCCCAACAGTCCAATTAAGAAATGGGCTATAGAACTAAACAGAATTCTCAACAGAGGAAGTTCAAATGGCTGAAAGACATTTAAGGAATTGCTCAACATCCCTAATTATCTGGGAAATGCAAATCAAAACGACTCTGAGATACCACCTTACACCTGTCAGAGTGGCTAAGATCAAAAATACAGAAGACAGCTTATGCTGGAGAGGATGTGGAGCAAGGGGAACTCTCCTCCACTGCTGGTGGGAAGCAAGCTTGTACAGCCACTTTGGAAATCAATACAGCACTTCCTTAGAAAATTGGGAATCCATCTCCCCCAAGACCCTGCTGTAGCACTCTTGGGCATATACCCAAAGAATGCTCAATCATACCACAAGGGCATTTGCTCATTTATGTTCATATCAGCATTGTTTGTAATAGCCAGAACCTGGAAACATCCTAGATGCCCTTCAACTGAAGAATGGATAAAAAAAATATTGTCATATTTTTATAAGTGCAATCTATTTATCTATGTTGATCTTCTAGACATCATAATGTTTGCAGAGCTCATACTGTTTTACATTGGAATTAGTAAACTTATAAAACCTTTCATATACATGTGGACAATGTCTGACCCAAACTCCCAGATAGTGCTGAGATTAAAGGAACTATCATGTCCAATGAGGGAAACACACATTAAAACTCATAAATATGCAGTGGCAAATTTATTTAGAAAGTATTTTACAATGGCATCTGTGAACCTATTATAATGAAGGATTAATAACAAGCACTAAGAAAATAAATATGCTGTTTTGGAATTGTTACCCTATGTTAAAAATGTACCCCAATTTCATTTTTAAAATAATATTCCAGGGTTATTACCTGTGCAATGTGTTGGTGGTGAGAGTAGAACACGCTATCCAGGTTTAATTAATTATCTAAATAGTTGGTCTTTATAAAACTTAGTTTGGGTCTGTCTCTTGTATGCATCACTCTTTCTTACAGAAGTGATCATCAACAAGAACTTCACCAGATTCCAGCAACTGGTCTTATAACCATTGGATTGTGTGTTGGATAAAACTACATTTTTTTTTTTTTATAAATTCAAAAATCCTTGGCACTCAATAATGGTCACAGGAAACAGACTAAGAGACCCTAAATAGTAAACCAGTACAAGGAACTCTAAGTAACAATCTGATATACCTTTTAGATCCATGAGAAAGTAAAATAATTTGCATTTATTCATAGCTTTTAGGATAAAGTTGAAACTTAAAGTGAGTTGCGTATCAGAACTTCAAAAAGAAATGGTTATATGCCTCCATGAGAGTCTTTTCTCTGGTCTAGATGTGGTGGAATATCCCTCTGGCTCATTCAGACAGAAACTCTGAGTTTATTCATGTGCAAATTAGCCAGACAGACTTTGGATAGTAAGAGATTTGAGCACAAGATCAAAGCATTTTTTCCCTTTGATTATGACCTACAGAAAAGAGACAAGCCATCTGATATCCTTATCAAGTTTTCCTCAAAAGACATTACATTCTGAAAGAATTGTTCCATGGTGATTTTAAGAGTGGCAGGCATTATTTGCTTTCACAGACTAAAAGCAAGAATCAGGCATCTCCTTACTTTGGAACACACAAATGGTTTTCTTTAGAAAGATGAAACAGGTGAATAAACACACAGCAGCCTATGGCCAGCCAAGGTTAAGCAAAGAACAAATATGAAAAAATATATCATTAATAGCCACAAAGGTAAAATCAACTAACTTTGAGACATGTTTCCACATGAAAATATTTTTTGTGAGAATATATTTAGAAAAAGAGGAAAATAGGGGGGTTGGGGATTTAGCTAAAAAAAAAAAAAAAAAAGTTTTCTTTGGGGCTGGACAAATGGCTCAGAAGTTAAGAGCACTGGCTCTTCTTCCAGAGGTCCTGAGTTCCATTCCCAGAAACCACATGGTGGCTCACAACCATCTGTAATGAGATCTGGTGCCCTCTTCTGTATACATTCTAAATAAATAAATCTTTTTTAAAAAAGAGGAAAATAGGGTTCTGCAAAGGAAAAACAAATGATGTAGTTAGCATATAGAGGGTAAGCTTTAGGAAAGGTTTTATATTTAATGGTTACTAGAAAAATTTGGATATCAGCAAAAAATGCCCTAGAACTATGGAGGATAATCATTTCTGTGATAGAATTTACATAAAACTGTGAAATCTAGAGTACAGCTGTTTTTCATAATATATTTAACTGGATAATTTCTTTTATGAATCTATCTAATGGACACTCTACCAAATAGCAAAATAAGACTAAGTAAACAGGTTATCTAGGAAACAGAATAGTAAGAATAAAACCAAACCAAACAGGGAGCCTCATATAGATGCTCAGATTACAGCTATATAGTCAGACTTACAGTTAAGTGACACCATGAATACATGTAGTAAAGAGTATGTATCATTAAGATACTTGAGAAAAGTATAACTATCCAAGCACATGCCCACCATTACCTTTACTTTTTCTATAGCAATCATCTTAATCTACTTTCTCTGGTTACTCAAGTATAATCATATATAAAATAATTCCATTTATGTAGTTTGGTTTTTCAGCTTTAGCTAATTTCTACTAATTTTTCAGAGCCCTAAACGATGATTTAGCATTTCACATACTGTTTCAAATATCACCATTATTGGACTTACAGGTCCTAATCTCCATTCCAAGAAGTCAAGTTTGTTCCCACATCATTAATAAGCCAAATTCAAAGAGAAAAAGTAAGAGTGTAAAGCAGCAAAAAAAAAAAAAAAAAAAAAAAAGAGATTTCTTTAATCTGGCTTGTTGGGAATAGAGTCAAATAGTTCTAGTAGTGCCCTGAAGTTCATCTTTGGGTTCTTGATCTGAGGATAGGATTTAAAGACAACAAGATACGTGTAAAACTATACAGTCAGGCCAACATGTGGTCCCCTCACCACCATTGTCTCAGCTTTATGTCTCTCCTGTTAGGTGAAATATATGGTAGTGAAATCTTTCTATAAGAGAAAATTTCCTCTCTGGGAATCCCATATAGGGGATTACAAGAAAAAATATAATTTCTTGGGGTGTATAGTTTTCAACAGTCTGATAATCAAAGTGGGGAGCACATGCATTTCTTTGAAATATATATAGTGAGATATATTCATTTATAGTTGTAAAGATACTCATTTCTGAAGATAGGCAAGTAATATCACCAACCACCAACGCACCAATAATTTAGTGTACATATATAATCTGAATTTGAATTAGAATTTGGTGACATTTATATCTATTGTTTTGGTTGTTATGTCTATTTAAACACTGTATACAGTAGGGTAATGGATTTTTTATTTATAGTTTTATTGTTTTGAAAACTTCATACATGATCATTGTATCTATATAATTCCAAATATTCCATCCTCCCCTCTAACTATTCTCACAACCTCTCCCAAATTCATTTTTAATTATTATTAATACCTGTATATATTTTTATGCATGTATGTATGTATGTATGTATGTATGTATGTATGTATGTATGTGTACAGGACTAACCACTTGGTTTTAATCAACCTATGTTTGGCCGGGTGGTGGTGGCACATGCCTTTAATCCCAGCACTAGGGAGGTAGAGCCAGGCGGATCTCTGTGAGTTTGAGGCCAGCCTGAGCTACCAAGTGAGTTCTTTGAAAGGTGCAAAGCTACACAGAGAAGCCCTGTCTCAAAAAAAAAAATCAACCTATGTTCCCAAGAGAAGCCTGAAAACTGACTGTCCCTCTTTCAGTAGCCACTGATGGCCTATAACTACACACCCAGTGGTAAGATCACATAGAGCTTCCATATTCCATATTGGCATATCAACTGATGTTGTCATTATGCTGGTCTTGTTTAGGCAATAATATTTAGAGTTCATGGATATAGCTTCTCTATCATATATACAAGACAATATCTCATAGCAGATGTATGGGCTTCTCAATCATGTCATCTTCCCTCTCCTTCTTCTGTGATTTTCCCTGAGGCTTTGGTGCATAGGTGTTATATCACAAATATTTCAGTTGTGGTTGAGAAGCACACAGTTACTAATTCACTATATTTTGACCAATGGTGGTTCCTGTAATAGTCTATATCTGTCGCAAAAAGAAGCTTCTTTGATGAGGGGATAAGTACTACAATTATCTGTAAGGATAAATATTATGGATATACTCAGAATCATGTTAGTTCAGGCAGTAGTCTTAAGTCTATGACATCTCTAGTCATAGGTAGTTATTTAGATTTCAAGCTCCTAGTAGAAACAGATGGTTGTTTTTCACCCAAGACAAAAGGCCACTATTGCGTCCTTAGGGATATCTTGTCAGTCTCTCCACTGTTGTGGTTTATAACTTATACAGTCAGTTAGGATGAGTTTTCTACCTTGGTAGCTTATAGACAACTTTCTGGTATTAGGAGAGCCAATTCTCAGGGAACAGACTTCCATGTGAGTTCTACCTTAATTTTCAAGGTCCTGTGTCTTCAACAATAGGATCTTTCCTTCAAGTTTAATGAGGCAAAAAAATACATTTTTGGGGGAGTCCGTTTGAGTCATGTGACCATAAATTCAAAGAAATATTTCTGCTGCATAGCACCAGCATTATTGTTACATAGTCCATAGTTCTTGGAAGGGGGAACACTATCATCCAAAATAATATAACTTCATTTAAATTATTTGTGTATTTATATGCATACACTCATACATTTTATATATGTACTTTTAAGTAAACATAAACTAATGATTATCCATGTCTTTTCAATCATCCCTGATATTTTTTATCCTTCTTTCTTCTCTCTCCCTCAGTATTTCTCTCTTTGAATCATATCTTGTAATTTATACTTTTATTCAATCATCAACTGTATCATCAGTTGTGAGGAAACTGTGGGAGACCAGCTCCTACCTTTCCCATCTTTTCTATGGTTCTTAGGAGGAGGCACGAGGGATAAGAAATATTAGGTAGAAAGAGAGACTTAGACGATGAGAAGAAACACATGATAGCTTTGGAAGGGCCTGGCTCACTATTCAGTGGCTCAAAGATAGATTTATTTGTTTGTTTGTTTGTTTGTTTACTTATATTTGAAATGGCTTTTTTATAACATGCCAAGGGGAGAGGCAAAAGACCTCTGCCTTGCAAGATCAAAGCACACCATACAGCCAAATGTAGACTCTTCCAAAGATTGGGTAAACATGCCCATGGTCAAATCATCTCCTTATGCAGGCCTGCTGGGTAAAACAAGCTCAGATTCTCTGACCCTGAGTAATTTGGGCCTCCACAAATTTCCCCATATTAATATGTCTCAAATGAGGGTATAGAGCTTAAGTCCTTGCAGCTCTGAATCAGCTTTCCACTAAGAGCTTGCAAGTAGTTAGAACTACCACAGCAATATTCCTTTTCCCTTTGGCTGCCACATCTCCCAGTAAAAGAGTAGAGGATGAAAAGAACGGCCTTTTTGAATAAATCTTAACTGACTGCAACAGTCTTAGCTGCATCAAGCCCTTTTTTCAGTCAATAAATTCCTGATGCAACCACATCAAATAAATCAAGAAACTCCTGATGCAATCACATCAAATCTAAAGGCTCTTTGGAATCACCATTAATATTAATATGTTAATATAATTCTTGCATAAATACTACTATATACAATTACACTTCTCTCAAACTTACATCTGGAAGTAAACTCTCATTAGAACTATTTACACTTTACAAACTTTAGCAAACATTCAAAAGCAATCTCTCAATAGAACTATTTACAGAAAAAAATAGAACTATTTACACTTTATACTAACAAAACATAGGGTACATTAACACATGTTAACATTAATCTACTCAAGGGCCAATAATTTTTTTTTAATTAAAGAGACTGAGGAATATTAACTTTTCCTTTTCTTTATAATTTTTTAAGCTTAATCTTGAGCATGGGAAGAAGAAAAAATTTTTATACAAAATAATTCCATAAACAGTTCCATTTTTAACACAACAGTTTGTGAGTCACCACAGTTAAAGAAAGCATATATGTATACACAAAACAAGTCCATAACATTGAAACACTTTGGTCCATTCCATTTCTTAAGTCTAAAAAGTTCAAAAAGACAGTTCTGGCACCAGTCTTAAAGTTTCTCTGAGCACTGGAAATCAGGCCCTGGCTCATCAGCTGCCCTGAATTCCTTGTATAACAGTCTAAGTCATAACGACTCTGAAGCAAATAGCTCCAAATATGAGGAGTCTCATAACCAGAACTTTTTTGCAGTTCCTCTGAATGCAACAATTCAGTTCAGTCTCTGAAACTTTCATTCTCAGTTCTAGGTTGTGCTTTGCTGTCTGTAGCCTTCCTTTAGGCAGTTTTGGTCCTGTTAGCTGCCACAATAGCTGGCTGGTGCAGAGTCCTCTCAAAAGAAACCTTCTTGCAGCCAGCAAACAGAAACTGCACAGCTTTTTTACAGTACCAGTCCTGAGGCCTGAAGGCTCTAAACTGCCTTGCATCTCAGGAGCTCAAGGCAGAAATGTAGCTGCCAAGAGCTGCTGCTTCCTTGGGTCCCATTAGGTGCCCCATCAGTGGCCCCATGTTCAACACCCCTGGTCCAGGAATCTCCTTGTTTGCACGGCTGAATGCCGACCTCAGAGTAGCTATATGCTTCATCCTGCTGCCGGGAGCTCAGGCTGGCCTCCAGAGAGTCTCTGCTGCTCAGTATAAAGCGTTGCTGTTGCATGCTGCTGGTAAGGACTCAGACACTGTAAATTTCATTTCAGGGAGGATTTCAAAACCTCTGCTGCTCTCTCCACACCAGGGCTCACCCCACTCCATTGTACTATCAGCCAGCAGTTTTCCCCATGGTCCTGTACTGCCTCTACTGCAGTTCCCCTCTTGAGGATGCTGCCTGGACATCACAGGGCTTCTCTGTTCACTGCTTCTTGCTGTAGTCAGGCCTACCTTGGTGTACTAGAATGCACACATGCAGACTCAATATCACCTGTTCTCTGGCCCTCCTGGTGTGTACCCTGTGGGTCTTCCTTTCTCTAGAGGCTTTGTGCCTTGGGCAGCCACTACAGTGCCTTACACATTCGCCCTCCAGCAGTCCACTTGGCTCTCTGCCAGCATCTCCCAGGTGTTCCTCACTTGGCTCCAGTCTGGCTCCCAGTGACAGACCTGCTCCAGTCCCTGGGGTCTAAATTCTCTGCTTCACTCCGGCCACCGCTGCCGCTCCTCACCATGGCTTTTTCATAGCAGAAAGTATGCAAACCCTTGCTGCTAGCTCTGTTTTCTCAGTATGTGCTGCCTCTGTGATGATGCCCCAAAGGTATCAGCCCAGCTGCTCATGGTGCTACATTCTGAAGCTGGCAGTCTCTGAAGTAGCTTCTCTTTCTCAGACTGCAAACTCCACTTTGGCTGGTCAGGGCTGAATGCTGCTTCATGTGACTGAGGTCTCAGTTGGGAAAAATCTGTTCTTCTATAAATTGCTTTATATTAAACCTTCACCATATCCCTAGACCTAGAGCTCATATTCACCAAAACATTTTTTGCAACTTTAGAGAGAAAGAAATAGAGAAACAGAGACAGAGATGATATTTGCTGCAGTCTAATTTGAATTATTCTGCTTTATATTTATAATTTTACTCCTGAAGAATAGAACATCACTGCCTCAACTTAATTCATTAATTCATTACCAGGCCTGCCTCATGCTCCATGTTGTACTCCTCATCTCCTATCCTTTGTACCTAATCCCCATGTTCTGGCACCATGTCCTATGGGGTGTGGTGATATTTTACTTTGGGATAAGAGGAAAAAGCCATCCACTATATTAAACAGAGAGATCAGACAGTGCTAGCACATGTCCTTACTCCTTGAATTCAGGAGGTAGAGCTCCATCTAGATCTCTCTGAGTTCAAGGCCACACTGGGAGCAGAGGCAAGTATGGTGGCATATGCCTTTAATCCCAGTGCTAGTTAACTATAGAGGTTTGGAAGTCTGGACAGACAGAAAGAAAATGATAGAGCTATGTGAATAAAGGAAGTGGTGAAACTGGGTAGAGAGAGGAGGTAATGTGAGAAAGCACAGAAAGGTATATAGGTGTGAGTATACAAGAAGTAGCTCTCTCTGGAGGCTAAGGAGTTGATAAGGTAAAGTTGACTGTAGCTTGTTCATTTCCTCTGATCGCTCAGTTTTCACCCCAAAATCTGGTTCCAAGATTTTTTATTAATAAGACTGTTTAGCAATTTGTCTTACACTTAGCACCCCAATCAGGTACATTTTGGACTTACCAAAATAGGATAGATAATGGAATTATTTTCTCTGAATTTGTCAAATTCGAATGGACGGGACATTTTTCAGGTATTTATTGCTTGTATATATGGTATATAATTATTGTACTTTTGTATATAGTTTTTCTTATATTAGTTACAACTTTTTTTCTTTTTATTAAAACAGAAAAGGGGAAATGTGGTGATATTTTATTTGTACTGAAATGTGATTTTATTTGTATTTTAATAAAGTTAATACATTTGTGGCACAAATTCACTTGCCTATGGTTTAAGCCTGATCAGCATGTGGCTAGAGTCTCCATCCCATGTGGGCCAGAGTCCTTAACCAGAGGAGTCTTTTATACAGAGGAGTCATCCTCACATTTAAATCATCATTCTCATGAAACTTGGTGAGTCAAGTAAGATATCTTAAAGGGAGAAATTAGTTAAAAGAGAATTTTCCCCACATTAAAAAATGGGAAACAATCTTACAATGAAAGAAATTTGGTCTCTGTTTGATAACACATTTGGTGGTCTGAAAGTGGAACAATTAAGTGAGAGGACAATTAATGTTGATGGGCTTTATATAGCATCAATTATGAATATTATTTGTTTGGTCATTTTTGTTTTAGCATTAAAAAGATTTGTTAATTTGAGTGCCAAGATAAAAGTTTTAGAAAAATGTGTTAAAACATATCATCAAGAAATTTAGACCCAGACAGAAGAATTTAAAGGTAAGCCTATGCTGTGCCAGAGAAACCTTCCAACTACAAACATATCTCAGCATTTAATTATATGGTTACAGAGAAACTGCCTAAGGTTTTCAAATAGCTAAACTTAATCTATCCAGTAACCTTACAGGAACTACCAATTGCTCAAGGCTGTGTATGAGCTAATGGGACTCCAGTGGAAATGTTAGATTTGGGGAGATTAAAAGAAGCTATTGTCTCATATGGTATGCATTCTCCTTTCATAAAGCAGATGTTAAACTTGTGGTAAACATGTAATAGAATTATCCCTCAAGACTGGAAAGATTTGGTTATAGCTGACCTAGAGGCTAGTCCACAGTTACAATGGACAACCTGGTGTAAAAAGGAAGCTAAGACTATAGAACAACAATGTAGGACTAGGGGAATAGAAATTTTCCAAAATCAACTTCTTGGAGAGCATGATTATGCTGATATACAGAGACAATCTTTATGAGACCACACCCTAATTCTATGTTGGGACAGAATTGAAGAAGTAGAAAAAAAAATGAGTCATTTACAAAAGTTACATAGGACACAAAGGAAACCTTCATGAGTTTATTACCAAGGCTGTCTTCAACAGTAAATAGAATGATGCTGAATTCAGAAGCTATACAGATAATAATTGAATCTCTGGCTTTTAAATGTCCATGAAAAAGGGCAATTAGGCCATTAAAGGCAAGATCAGTACCCTTGAAGGAATGGATCTGAGATACTATTAATATTGAATCTCATGACCATGATGATACTTGGATATGAGAGGTGATTTCCAGAGGTTTGAAGAAAAATAATAATGTTAGATGCTTTGATTGTGGTAAACAAGGTCACCTAAAAAAAGGACTGTAAAAAGGGTATTCATAGAAACAATGTTTTTTCAAGGAACAATGGCAACAGAACACTCCTCCCTTTTGGATTGTGCAGAAGGTATGGTAAAGGCAACCATTACACTAATGAAAGTAGATCCACAAGGGGTAGCCCAGGTAATCCTTTGCCTTTGCCATTGAAACTCCCTGA
This sequence comes from Onychomys torridus, assembly GCF_903995425.1. NCBI lineage: Eukaryota > Metazoa > Chordata > Mammalia > Rodentia > Cricetidae > Onychomys > Onychomys torridus. Next base: position 11,945,639 of record NC_050463.1, read on the forward strand.
GAGGCCTCTTCCAGGCCTCCATGGCAAATTCAGTTCAGTCCTTTTCTGCCATCACAGAAGAAACCAATCCCCAGAGCAATTAAATAACCAAATACCTACTATAAAAAAAAAATACTGCTTAGAGTGATAGAACAGCTATAGCAGAGAGAACAAAAAATTCAGGAGAAACCATAAAGTGAACTTTTTTGAAAACTTCTATAAATGAACAAAGACCAAAATTAAAAATATGAATAAAGGGCATTCTCATTGAAGGTCTTGTAGACCCAGATGTACATGTAACAATAATAGCACCAGAATTTTGGCATCCAAATTAGCCTCTTCATGAGGTAAGTGTTCTGCTTTTAGAGATTGGAACATTATCTCTCAAGTGAAATAGAGCACAACATGGGTTGAATGTATAGGGCCAGAAGGACAGAGAAAAAAATTAAAGCCATATGTAGATAATATAGCTCTGAATTTATGGGGGCATGATTTATTACAACAATGGAATAACCAGATTAACATTCATCCAACCTCAGAAACAAACCATGAACTAATATATGTTTCTAAGAAAAATATAAGAAGGTATTATAAAGAACAGATAACATCCAGATTGTCCAAGGACAGGGCACACCAGATGTTGATTTTTCAAAGTCACCAACATCTCTACCTTTAAAATGGTTAACAGACAAACCTGTATGTGTTCAGCAATGACCTTTAACAACAGAGAAACTACCGGCCTTAGAACAGCTAGTAAAAGAGCAGTTAAATGCTCAGCATATTGAATAATCAACCAGCCCTTAGAATTCTCTTGTATTTGTTATTAAAAAAGAAATTTGGTAAGTGGAGAATGGTAACAGACTTAAGAGCAATTAACAAGGTAATTCAGCCAATGAGCTCTCTACAATCTTGACTTCCTTTTCCTTCTCTGTTACCTAAAGGATGGCCCCTTATACTTATCTATTTAAAGGGCTATTTCTTCTCAATACCCTTTCAAGAAAAAAACAAAGATTTGCCTTCAAGATGCATACTTATAATAATTATCACTTGGTTAAGAGGTATCAATGGAGGAATCTTCCACAGGAAATGTTATATAGCCCAACACTGTGCCAATATTTTGTATGACAGCCATTAGAAGTAATATGTAAACAATTTTCTAAATCTATAATTTATCACTACATAGATGATGTTTTGCTAGCTGACTCAAATGCAGATACTTTGGAGAGAATGTTTGAAGAAGTAAAGAAAATTTTGCCTTGTTGGGGATTACAAATTGCTCCTAAAAAGATACAAAGAAGAGATTCTATTAATTATTTAGGGTATAAAATATGACTATAAAAAATTAGAGCCCAAAAGGTGCAAGTTAGGAGAGACTGATTATACACTCTTAATGACTTTCAAAGATTATTTGGAAACATTTCCTATCTATGGACTGCTGTTGTAGTAAAGAATGATGAATTGAATAATTTGTTGAAAACCTTAGAGGTTGACAAGGACTTAAATAGTCCAAGATAATTATCAGCTGAAGCTGAGAAAGAATTGGCCTTTGTGGAAGAGAAAATACAGGATGCACATGTGAATCATCTGGATCCAAAGCTTGATTGTATTCTGGTTATTTCACCTTCTAAGAATTCTCCTAAAAAAAAAAATCTCTGCTGGGAACCATGACCATGTCTGAAAGAGACATTGATATCTCCAAATGATGATGGGATCACACAATGATGATTCCATATCGACTGTGATAAAGCCATTAAGCTGATTAATACCACCCAAAGTTCAACTTTGGACTATAAACTGATCAGGATAATATCAAAATGTTTAGCTGAGATGATCCAGCCTCACAGATTACTTGAGCAAGGACTTGACCCAAGCCCTATGTTTTCCCATTATGCAAAGACTAGACAACAAATGATACAGCCAACTCTCCCAGGACTTGACAATTAAAACAAAAAAAATTTAAGATCCCCTAAAGATGCCTTTGCCCCCCGACAGCAGGAAGTTATTTTAAGAACATGATACCCATATTCCTAAGAGGTGGGGTAGGTGGTTTTTGGTCACTCAATGAGTTATGGATAATTGTCATTGTTTAGGATGGTTGGTTACAAGTTGTTAATTGTTAATGGTCAGAAAAAAGTTAAACACAGGAAATTAGATTCAGGGCTCTTGTTGGAAAAACAAAGAGGATATAGATAAGAGGTAGATTATTGAATCTACTCTGAAAAAAAAGAGATATAAAAATAATAGGATAAAGTGTAGATTATCTTTGCTTAATAAAAGAGGATATGATAAGATTTTTTAAAAGTAGATTATTGAATCTACTTTTAAAAGAACTACTTGTTTTGAATATTTATGTTGGATTGGATTTTTGTATATTGTATAAAAATTATGTATATTGCTATAAATTTGAGATTGACTTATATAGATGTGATAAGATTAAAAGGTAGATTATAGAGTCTACTTTTAGAATGCAACTGCTCGTTTTAAATATTTTAAACTGAATTGGATTTTTGTATATTGTATACAAATTTGGTATATTGATACAAATTTGAGATTGATTTTGTTAGAAAATACTGTATATATATTTCTAATCTTGTTCAAGGTATTGTTCCTATACAGTTCTTTTAACAATGTAATGCAATGTTCTAGTCCTTGAAAATTATTACCAACTATTTAGGATAATAAAGAAATGCAGGTTAGTAGTTAGTAATTACAATTGAACTTATTGTCATATTAGGTATGATTTCAAGGTCAAGCAGAGATGCATTGTAGATAGGTTATCTTCAAACATTTCAGAGATCTACAGAATATAGCATTTAAGATGTTTAAATAACAGATTTTTATCTTTCTTTTCTTTTTTTTTTATTACTATGAGACATGTCTGTTCCTGGCAGTACCAATCTACTTCAAAGCAGATGATGGGTATTGAAGAAACTCTATATGGAGTTTACTTTCATTGTGGAAAAAGTTAGCCACTGGGCAAGAAAATGCCATTACATTGACTGCTGACAGTATGTTGTCCAAAATGGACAAGTAAGACACAAAAGGAAGGACTGCTAATCTTTGCCAAGACAAGGTAGGAAGGCTCTTTAGAAAACCCTACTTCACTGATGAGTCTTTCAGATATACTAGATCTGTGGGCCAAAGATGAATACCCCAATATTGCAGAAAAGCCTTGGGTGACTGTCCAGGAATTAAGCTGTTTCTGTCATAACTCACATTATTTGCAAGGCACATGTTTGCACCTGCTTTTTAACTAGGTAATATTGTTTATTTCCTTCTCAGGACTCTGAAGTAGTTGAAGATTAGATAGTTATAGTTTTCCTTGTTAACAATTTTAGAATAGAAACTCTCTAAAGAGGTATAAAGTGTATAAGTTTAAAAGACATCAAAAGATAGTTTTGGTAATACAAATTAAGATAGAAGATAAATTAGATATAATCCTTTGGATTCACAAAGATAGGATAGATATGGAATATTTTCTTTGAATTTGTCAAATGCAAATAGACTAGACATTGTTGATGTATTTATTGCCTATATATTGTATATAGTTATTGTACTTATTTTATATAGTTTTTCTTATAATAATTATAACATTTTTGTGTTCTTAACAAACATGGAGAAATGTGGTGATATTTTATTTGTGCACCCCAGTAAAGCTTATCTGGGGATCAGAGGAAAAAGCCAGCCCCTATATTAAACATAGAGGTCAGGCAGTAGCATAGACCATATACTAGCATTCAGGAGGCAGCAATCCATCCAGATTTCTATGAGCTCAAAGCCACACCAGGATCAGAGCCAAGTGTGGTGGCACATGCCTTTAATCCCAGTGCTAGTCAACCATAGAGGTCTGGAGGTATGGACAGACAGACAAGAAGTGATAGAGCTGGGCAGAAAGAGAAAGTGATGAAGCTGGGTGGAGAAAGGAAGTAAAATGGCAGAGCACAGAACTGTGTATATATAGGTGTGAGTATACATGAAGCAGCACTCTTTCTCAAGGCTGAGTAGTCAGTAAGATGTGGCTTGTTCTGTTCCTCTGATCTGTCAGTTTTCACCTCAATATCTGGCTCCAGGGGGTTTTGTTTGTTTGTTTGTTTTGTTTTGTTTTGTTTTTCATTAGTAAGACCATTTGGCAATTCATCTTACAGCTGTTCCTTACAGCCTTTGGGAGACCAGCTCCTACATTTCTGACCTTTTGTAAGGTTCTCAGGAGGAGGAGAAAGGAATAGGAAATATTAGGTAGAAGGAGAGATCTAGACAATGAGAAGAAAGATAGAAACACAGGATAGCTTTAGGAGGGCCTGGATCACTACCCAACGATCTCAAAGATTTATTGAAAAGGCTTTTAAGACCATGCCAAGAGGAGAGGCCAAAGATGTCCCCCCTGGAAGATGAAAGCACACCACACAGCCAAATGTAAACCCTTCCAAACAAATGGAAAACACACTCATGGTCAAATCATCCTATTATGCAGCCCTGCTTGGTAAAAACAAGCTTAGATTCTCTGACTGTGAGTAATTGGTGCCTCCACAATCAGAAATTTTAAAATAGTGATTTATATTTATTTATTTTTTTAATTTTCATATCATTCGCTTAGTTTTTTCAGAGGAAAAAGTGATACACTCCTTTGAATTTGTTTTTCTCATCATTAGTCCTTAGATATTCTTTATGTCTTGGATTTCATTTTGTTCCAATAGTGGCTAGTACAATCATTTCTACTTTGGGCATATGTCCTTTTGGCAGTGCTCCACATGATATTTTGGCATATACAATCTTCCATGAACTGTTAAATCTTCTTTTATATTATTTATAGAAAGTTGTTTTTGTATGATTGTTTCCCTATATATAGGGGCACAAGGTTCCTGTGCTCACAGACTTGCACTATGGGAACCAGGAATGTTAAATACACAGGGCTGTCTCTTTAAATATATAATCTGAGTTTTGCCCAGAAGCCTGGGAGAGTATGTGCTTTATACACTGGTGATATCTGTGGTATTAGTGTAGCTGAGAACACAACAGATCATCTCCAAGACTTTGATCTTATGCTTGTTTTTCTCAGCCAATTTAAAGAACCTGTCTTTATGGAAGATGTCACATATAGTCAATCTATAGAACCAATCATCATGGAAGACATACTTTACAAAGATTTTTGATGGAGTCATGACATCAAAGTCATGTTAGCTTTATTGTACACACAGAATTGAGTTAATTATCACCAGGAAATAATTTTTCAAATTGTGCTGTGCTTAACTATGCCAAAAATAAACTAATCTGCAACAAACTTAGGACATTTTAACCAACACCATCTATTAAATCATGTAGAACCAAATTGCCTTCTTATCTCTTACAGATTAACACTCAGTTGACATTGACTGCAATTATGAATAGATACAATATTGTATTACAAGATTCCCTTGTATTTTACATTCAATGTAGAATCAAAAGAGTACAAATTTAAAGAGAGTGTTGTTTTCTTTTAGGAAGAAAAGTTTATGTATAGAAACAAACCTGTGGATGCTACATACATTCTGTATGGAATGGATGTTATTAATTAATTGACCCATTTAAATAGAAAGCAAATAAAAATATTGCTTTAAAGTCATTATTTTACTCTGATGATTATCTGTGTATTATTGTGCCTAACCAACTTCTTTTATATGGTTATATTCTCTGGTGTTGCACACCTATCATCACAGTACTCAGGAGGCAGAGACAAAGGGCCAGCCTGGGTTATTTTAATAAGACCCTTGTCTAACTTATAAATGATTACTATGATATATTTGTCAGATGTCATGTTTCTAAGCTCTTTTGTTAATCTGGTGGTGTTGGTTTGGTGTCTGCATTTGACAAAGTATTACTTCTTCAAGTCTTTTCAGGATGGTTTTGATAAAGAAAGACTTTCAATAATTTTAATGAGCCTATTAAATATTTTTAGTTGACAGGATCAGTGTGTGGGCTTGTTGCTGATCTCCTTAGGAGAATATGTCTAGTGTCTTTGTGGGTGAAATATTTGGTTATTGGATCAGTAGAACTAGTCTCATTGTTGTCTCTATAGGAACAAGTCTGGAACTTACCTTTACTGGCACAACAATCGACTGGATAGGTATGGATTACCCAGAGTCTAGAGAAGATGATACACCTGGCATGGGATATCTGAGGGGGGGAAAAAAAAAAAACTACGTACACTTGAAAGACCATTGTAAGAGAAACAAGGAGACCCCCCACCAGCTCTGCTAATTGTAGATTCAGTGGAAAATACTGCACTCTGCTCCCACGCCCTATATCGGGAAGTTAGCCTGTCATGCTGTGCTAGCAGGATGATTGCTTTCGAGAATGCTTTCAAGATAACCGCTTGTGAGATAACCACTTACGGCTGTGCTTACAAGATAATTGCTTGCGAGAATGCTTGTGAAACAACCCCTTGTGAGATAAGCTCGGAATTCGTTTACCCACCCAGATTCCAAGAAAAAAACCGCAGAGACATCTGGCCTGTACTCTGGATGACCCCGCTCCCCCGGCCTGGTAGAACCGCCTCATAAAAGGCCTGCGAGCCTTAAACTCGGGGTCGCCAGCTTTTTCTCGTGCTGGTGACCCACAAGCTCGTGCTAAATAAAGCTTCTTTTGTGACCTGATATCGGAGTGAAGCTCTCTGTTTTGGACACCGACCCTAACATTTGGAGGTCCCACTGAGATTGGTAAGGACGGTGGTGAGTTGGCGGGGAAGCAGCTGTTCAAGCAGCCCATGAGGACCCTTGGACGGTGGGGGACAGACGTGTCCTGAACCCACAGGCTGCAGCTCTGGAGGACGCTCTGGAGTGTGGGGACCCTGGGACAGGGGCCCCGTCTGGTTCCCTTTTTTCTAGGAGATTTTTCAGACGGCCCGGGCCAATAGACAATCTTTTGGCTTCATTTTCCCTACCATTTTTCCGGCTTGTCTTGTTTGTGTGTTGTGTCTCGATTTTTGTGTCCTTCTGTGTCTGTTTCTACTTGTTTGGAATGGGACAGTCGGCCGCCAAGTCTGCCTCCATCCCTTTGTCCCTGACCCTCTCTCATTGGTCGGCAGTGACGGACCGCGTGTTGAACATGGCAGTTCGGGTGAGGAAGGGAAAGTAGCAGACTTTCTGTTCGTCTGAATGGCCCACCTTCGGAGAGGGGGGCCAGTAGATGGTACTTTGATCTTAATATAATCAGGGCAGTCAAACAAAAGATTTTCATTCCAGGTTCGCACGGACACCCGGACCAGCAGGCCTACATTTGGGTATGGGAGGATCTGGTGACTGACCCTCCGAAGTGGGTCCTACCCTTCCTGACTGCTCCTATAGCGCCTTCACTAACTTCTGCTCCGATTCTCATGACCAAACCTTCCCAATTGACTCCATCCCTTCCTCAACCCCCCTTACCTGAATCTCAGAATGACCTCATTTCATTTGCCTTAGACTTCCCGCCACCACCAAGGCTGCCTCCCTATAGGCCCGAACCACGACCCCTGGCAGAGACTGGGCCCGAGTCTGTCTTGGTCTCCCCGTCAGATCCAGCACAGGGAACTCGCCAGAGGAGAGCAAGGCCCCCAGATGAGACACCCCCGGCTATCACACTGCCTTTGCGCCCCATTGGGGGAGCAGTCGATGATGGAGCCGGGGGTGACATGCCCACTCTCCAATACTGGCCCTTTTCCTCCTCTGACTTGTATAACTGGAAAATAATAACCCTCCATTTTCTGAGGACCCCTCCAGATTAACAGGTCTCTTAGATTCCATCATGTATTCGCACCAACCTACTTGGGACGATTGCCAGCAGCTCCTAGGGATCCTCTTCACTACGGAAGAGAGAGAGCGCATTCTCCTGGAAGCCAGGAAACTAGTCCCCGGGCCAGATGGGCGACCAACTCAACTCCCCACCCTGATTGATGAGCTCTTCCCACTGAGACGACCAACCTGGGACCCAAAAACCCCAGAAGGTAGGGAGCATCTGTCCCTCTATCGCCAGACTCTAATGGCGGGTCTCTGTGCGGCGGCCAGAAGGCCCACTAATTTGGCTAAGGTACGTGAGGTTCTTCAAGGGCCTGACAAAACTCCCTCTGCCTTCCTCGAAAGGCTCATGGAAGCATACAGGAGGTATACACCTTTCGATCCACAGTCTGAAGAACAGAAGGGGGCGGTAGCAATGGCCTTTATAGGACAGTCAGCTGCAGACATAAGACGCAAGTTACAGAGATTAGATGGTTTGCAGGGACTGAGTTTGAGAGATTTAGTCAAGGAAGCAGAAAAGGTTTATTATAAAAGAGAAACTGCAGAGGAAAAAGAAGCTAGGTTAGAAAAAGAGAGAGAAGAAAAGGAAAGATAAAGAGAGAAGTGGCAAAATCGAAATTTATCATGGATCTTGGCAGTGGCAGTGAAAGACAACTCAGGGCCTCCAGGCAAAGGAGGTCGCCCGCCTTTAAAGCCTAACCAATGTGCATACTGCAAGGAAGAGGGTCATTGGGCCCGAGAGTGCCCCAAAAAACAGAGAGGACGAGGCCAGTCAGTCTTGGCCCTTGAGGACTGAGGAAGTCAGGGTTCGGAACCCCTCCCCGAGCTCTGGGTAACCTTTGAAGTGGAGGGGACCCCAGTCGACTTTGAAGTAGATACGGGAGCAGTCTATTCAGTAATACAACAAACACTCGGGCCACTATCTTCCCGCAAGTCTCTAGTCCAAGGGGCAACGGGAGTAGAGAGAGACCCTGGACCACTCAGAGAACAGTCAACTTGGGGAAAGGTATTATGCAACATTCCTTTTTGGTCCTCCCTGACTGTCCAGCGCCTCTCCTGGGGAGGGATCTCCTGACAAAATTAGGAGCCCAAATAACTTTCACTGCCCAAGGACCTGAATTAAAGTTTGCCCATCCCATGGTCGGGGACCTCCGCCTCCTCACTCTAGAACTCCCAGCAACAGAGGAATATCGGCTGTATGGGATCACCATCCCCGCAGCCCAACTAACCATGGTCCCCAAAGGATTGGGAAATGAAGAATGGATCCGCAGGTTCCTGGAGGCTTGGGCAGAGATGGGGGAACCTGGACTGACAGTAGAACAGCCACCCGTTGTGGTCACCTTAAAACCCACAGCAGTTCCGGCTCGGGTAAGACAATACCCCCTCAGCCGAGAGGCCAGAGAGGGCATTAAACCCCACATAGAACGATTCCTAGAACTTGGCATACTAAGACCATGCCAATCGGATTGGAATACTCTGCTCCTGCCAGTAAGTAAGCCAGGAACTAATGATTATAGACCCGTCCAGGACCTACGGTAAGTAAACACTCGGGTAATGGACATACACCCCACAGTGCCCAACCCCTCCAACCTTCTAAGTACGCTGCCCCCAGAATGAAATTGGTACACAGTTTTAGACCTGAAGGATGCTTTCTTCTGCCTGCCCCTTCACCAGGACTCTCAGAAACTTTTTGCCTTTGAATGGTCAGACCCCGAGAAAGGGAGAACAGGGCAGTTCACTTGGACCAGGCTCCCACAGGGATTCAAGAACTCTCCAACCATCTTCGATGAGGCCCTGCATCGGGACCTCCGAGAGTTCCGAGAGACAACCCCCAAGGTCACTCTCCTCCAATATGTTGATGACCTCCTACTGGCAACTGACAATCTAGATGCCTGTAGGCGGGGGACAGAGAAATTGCTGGGTACCTTGGCAAAATTGGGATATAGAGCATCCACCAAGAAGGCACAAATTTGCCAGAACCGAGTCACCTTTCTCGGCTACTCTCTTGAAGGAGGAAAAAAATGGCTGACGGATGCCTGAAAGAAAATGGTGGCCAACATCCCGGCCCCATTGGATTGCCGTCAACTGCGGGAGTTCCTAGGTGAGGCAGGGTTCTGTCGCCTATGGATCCCAGGATTCGCCGCCATAACTGAGCCGTTTTCTCCCTTACTCAAGGAAAAGAACCCCTTTGTCTGGCAAGAGGAACACCAGACAGCGTTCGAGACGCTGAAGAAGGCACTCCTGCCCTCACCCTTCCTGATGTGAGTAAGCCCTTCACCCTGTACCTCCACAAGAAAAAGGGGGTGGCGGTTGGTGTACTAGCGCAAGCTCTCAGACCCTGGAAAAGGCCCGTCACCTACTTATCCAAACGACTCGACCCAGTGGCTAGAGGGTGGCCCACTTGCCTCTGGGCAGTGGCAGCAGCGGCTACTCTGGTGAGAGACTCGGACAAATTGACTCTGGGGCAGCACCTGACCATCATTGCTCCCCATGCGCTAGAGAGCATTGTTCGCCAGCTGCCTGAATGATGGCTGAGCAATGCCCGGGCCACCTATTACCAGACAATGCTACTAGACCAAGACCACATCACATTTGGGCCCCTGTCCCTTTTGAATCCGGCCACCCTCCTCCCAATCTCCCCGGAGGAGGGTGAGAGTGAACTAGTCCATAACTGAGAGGCCATCCTAGCCGAAGAGACCGGGGTCCAAAAGTACCTAACAGACCAGCCTCTATCCCACTCTGATCTGATATGGTATACGGATGGCAGCAGCTTCCTGAGTGGGGGGCAGAGGAAAGCAGGAGCAGCCGTAGTGGACAAAAATCGGGTAATTTGGTCTACTAGCCTCCCAGAAGGAACTTCAGCCCAGAAAGCAGAACTGATCGCACTCATGCAAGCTCTCACCATGGCTGCAGGAAAACGGGCCACAATCTATTCTGACAGCCGGTATGCATTCACAACAGTGCATGTACATGGGGCAATATATGGAGAGAGAGGGCTACTAACATCGGCTGGAAAAGAAATCAAAAATAAAAAAGAGATTGAGGCCCTATTGGAGGCTGTAATGTTACCCCGAGAGCTGGCCATCATACATTGCCCTGGGCACCAAAAAGGGGACTCCCCAGTTGCAGCGGGAGACAGGAAGGCCGATCAAGAGGCAAAGGAGGCTGCCCTCCAGGATCCAAGGAGACTGGCCATTGGCGCCTCGACTCTGGAGGATTCAGGTCCTGGAGAGGCTCCACCCCCAGAACTTCTAAAAGACACTCTGGAAAGGATCCACAAATTAACCCATTTGGGCAGCAGAAAATTGATCCAGCTGACTACAGAAGATAAGACCCTCTCCCCATCTGAGAGAAAACAAATGGCAGAAGAAGTAGTAGCTGCTTGCCAGGCCTGCCAGCAGGTAAATGCATATCCTGGGAGACTGGCCCCTGGAAAAAGGCTACCAGGAACCCGCCCTGGCCAGCGTTGGGAAGTAGACTTCACCGAGGCCAGCTAAATATGGCCTAAGGTATTTACTAGTGTTTGTAGACACCTTTACAGGATGGGTAGAAGCCTACCCCATCGAAAAGGAGACTGCAGCAATAGTCGCTAAGAAAATCCTGGAAGAAATCTTCCCAAGATTTGGACTGCCTCAGGTAATTGGGTCAGATAATGGCGCAGCGTTCCTGGCCCAGGTAAGTCAGGGACTGACAAAGGTACTGGGGATTGATTGGAAGCTGCATTGTGCATACAGACCCCAGAGCTCAGGACAGGTAGATAACCGCTTGCGGCTGTGCTTACAAGATAATTGCTTGCGAGAATGCTTGTGAAACAACCCCTTGTGAGATAAGCTCGGAATTCGTTTACCCACCCAGATTCCAAGAAAAAAAACCGCAGAGACATCTGGCCTGTACTCTGGATGACCCCGCTCCCCCTGCCTGGTAGAACTGCCTCATAAAAGACCTGCGAGCCTTAAACTCGGGGTCGCCAGCTTTTTCTCGTGCTGGTGACCCACAAGCTCGTGCTAAATAAAGCTTCTTTTGTGACCTGATATCGGAGTGAAGCTCTCTGTTTTGGACGCTGACCCTAACACACTATGCTCTTATGTCTGTTAACTTTATTCCTTTATGACAACATTTTATCTACACAGCAACTACAGCTCTGTCAGGCATTCAAGGCAGGAATAAATCTAGATACGCCAAGCTCTTTAGCATTCTACTTTATTTCTTTAGGATGAAATATTGTCTACATAACTTCAGTTCCATCCTGACACTCAGTCCTGCTTTGTTCCCATTTACTGCCCTCTCATAGTCCTGCTAGCAACTAAGTTCTTATGCTTGCAGCCTCATCTTCGTCCTCCATTTCCTTGCCCTCCACCTCTACTTGCTCTCTACTCCTGGCTCTGATGAACTCTATAAGAGTTCTGCCTTACCATCTACAAAATCTCTGTGTTATTCCCTTCTCCCTGATGATGCCATTCTGTCTGCTCTACAGAAAATTCTGTTCTTTCTTCCCCTGGCCATGTGGATCACTGCCTCCTCAGGAATGTTGCTCCACCCTACCTTCCACCTTGATATGTATAAACCTCTTTTGTTCTCAGTCCGTTGCTCTGGAGAGCCACTAGGCTTCAAGGCAAGGGAATGGTCTAAGCTTCATTAGCATAAGAAGCAAAGCTATGCATCTCCTGCCACCTTGTCTTTGCCTACATGGCCTTATCCAAGTACTGGCTCAAGCAGGGAAGTTCACACACACATTCTATAAGAATTGTGAGCACAAGAAATTCACCAACAAGGCACACCTGAATATTAAGCTGTGTAACACCAAAGTCCATGCTAGATAGCTTGTCACTTGACTGATCCTTGGCCTGGTCAACGTATAGCTATAATATACAGCTGGACACCTTATAACATATTCTTGTGGCTTGCCACACATAAGAAAACTCTGGTACCTAGATTGTATGTAAGTGTTTTAGAGGATAGATCCACAGATCCCATTTTTGCAAAGGCTAATATGGAAAAAGCTTAGAACCTGGGACTATTAGGGATGGCACAAAACATGTAGTTGCATGATTAGATCTGGTATTTAAACTTGTGTGGAGAGTGGGGATAATACTGGAAACATGAACCCCTAAGTTCATTTTCCTGAACTGATTAGACTGATCTGATCATGGTCAAGCCTAAACTATCTTGAAGACTTAGTCACTAAGCATAAGCTTGAAATTTCAGAATTCATTGAGGCCTACTAGGTCTAAGCTCTACAGCAAAGATGTTTACTTTGCTTGCCTATTATACAAAATATCTCTCTGAATGGGGCTTTGTTTACTTTAATTTGGGACTATCTTGTCCCCCTCTGACCATGTGATTAATAAAACATTACCACAGAGATTGATGTTGCTACAATTTTGACATGCTTTTGAATCTAATTTGAAAATATATCCCTATGTTTCCTTGAACTCATTCTTTTATCATGTCAGTGCTGGAATTGTGGACACTGGGGTCAGCTCACCAGGGACATTAATTGAGAACAGTCAGAACACTACATCATTTAATAAATGAAATTTACATTCCACTTTAAATAAAATATTTTATGGTTAACTATTATTTGCATATTAATTAAAATACTAACTAATTTTATGGACTTTCCTCTTTTGTTCTGACAGCCAGCTTGAGAGTCTGTCAAGGTTACGTGTTCAATTTGCTATTGTCTTTCTTTTTCTCATAATGCACCAACAGTGATCAAAATTATTTACTTTGCTTGTACTAAGTATGTCATTCACACTTGTTAATTTTTTCAGAGCCATATACATTGGCTACAATCACAAGAATGTACTTCAATTTTCAGTGTGAGCACTGCAAAGTCATGCCTTACTACATTAAGCACTTTTACACATTTTATTAATTGGATTTTATTAAGTAGTGAGATTCTTAATGAATAAAAGTATATTATCAATAAAGGCCATAGCTATATGGATAGTTCTCTATTATCATTCTATGAAACAAATGTTCATAATTTATAAATATTCAGTTATGGTTTTAGGAATCTCAGATTTCAACTACCAAAGACATAAGGTAAATAGGTTTTTTATTACAGTGAACATAAAGGTGAGTTAAGAAAAGTGATTTACAGGCTGGAGAGATGGCTCAGAGGTTAAGAGCACCAACTGCTCTTCCAGAGGTTCTGAGTTCAATTCCCTGCATCCACATGGTGGCTCACAACCATCTGTAAAGAGATCTGGTGCCCTCTTCTGTGTACATAATAGATAAATAAATCTTGGGGGAAAAAAGAAAAAGAAAAAAGAAAAGTGATTCACTATGGTAGTGTGTAGTAGAACAGGCCCATAGGGTCAAGGAAATTGGCTCAGACCAGTTGCCAAGACATGTCCATAATGTACTCCTTATGAGCCAACCTGTCCTGAGGACCTAACAACAGGAGCTTCCATAGTTCCTGGTTACTGTCAGAGTTCCTGATCATGTAAATTTGCCTGAAGGCCTAGCAACAGGTTGTCAGAGTTCTTGGTCACTCTCAGTGTTCCTAATCTATGTCAGAGTTCCTAGTTATGCCCAGCTATTGAATGATGACCACACAATGCCACCAGATTGCTGGGAGAAGGGTACATAGGCCTTCCTCATTATTACATAAATGAGTTTGTTGTTTGTCTTCAACTGACTCCTGGTGTCTGTGCTCACCTTGCCTTCTCATCCCCTCTCACTTGAGAGCTCTTAGGATCCAGCAATGTCTGGTATTTGAATGTGGGGCTTCTATTACTTTCACTCTCCCAGTGCAGGTTCTGATTGTCTTCCTCCCTTCAATCTTAGTAATTGAGAGCATCTGCATGATGGTATGTTTTGGTGAAAAGGTCCCTCAATGTTGTGTTCTTTTGGTCCCTTTCACAGGTAAGCATTGGGACCCCTATTTCTTTCCTTCTTTTGTGTTGTCTGTCATGTTTGTCCACCCATCCTAGGAAGGCACATTTTTTTGTTTGTTTGTTTTAGTTTGCCCGGCTCCTCCATATAAGGATTGACCCCCAGGAGGTGGAACCAAGACTTGGCTCCTGAACATGCTCCCTAATTTGGAAACACCATGTGGACATATGGTCATGGCCTAAAAATCCACAGAAGTCCCCCACTAAGCACAAGACATAAGGGTCCAATAAAAATTTCCACCCCTGTTGACTATCATCTTTTCCCTGATTGTAGGTTGCTTACCATTTCCCTCTAAAAGGTGGGTAATCTTTCATCACCCTCCACCTCTTCCATCCAGATATCTCTACAATATCCAATGAGGAGGAAGCAGACAGTTTGGGCCCCAAGAAATCTGTCAAGGAGAATGTAGATGTCACTTCAGGCTATGGGAAATCTGTCATGTTAAATCCCAAGATATCTGTCAGTTTGCCCCCACCAAAAAAATCTGTCAATTTGGGTCTTGCAAAATCTGTCCAGGGCCTATTATGATGACATGGAGATCCATGAAAAGGTGAGTCTTGTGGTCCATAACACTGCATAATATCTGCACCCTCAGTTCTAAGGGCCACTGTACCTAGGAGATCAACCACAATCAAATCCTGTAGCCCCATTCCATTGATGTGGCTCTCAGATCAAGAAGTATGGGGGCAACAGTGGCCTATAATTGAATCCAAGCTGTCAATCCTAAATAAATTAGTAGCAGAACAGTTAAAGATGGGGCACATAGAACCATTCATAAGTAAACACAATATACTCATATTTGTTATCCCCAAGAATCAGCGATGCTACAACCTCCTGCAGAATATTTATGTTGAGAGGAGCAACAGAGCTCTTAAGGAGCTATTGACAAGGACTATCTCACCTGATCTAGCCTTAACAGACGTCCTTTTCCATAAGAATTTTCTCAGTTTTGATGAAAAGGGGCTCAGCCCAGCCTATGAGCACTGGATGTCTCTGATTAGGGACACACCCCTGTGCCTGGTGAGATGCAGGGATCCTATCTCCTTCCTCTGGAATCTGCCACTCACCTTGCTAACCCATGGGAGAGGGTAGGCTTGTGTTTTTCTTCAGAGTACCACTACTTTAATATGGGTCCCATCAAGAGATATGTGCTTGGTGATAGATCAGCCTTCTTCCACCAAGGAGAAAATCACCTGGCTTGGGTAATGTATATACTCCCCTTCCTTGCTCTCATTGCCCCTCTAAAGGCTGAAGACTTGTAGAGTCTCTCTTTTCTTCATTTTGTATGATGCCTTTTGAGATAAGGAACAGTCCTGAAGCTAGCTAAATATATTAAGGGCCCATGGTCAGCTAAGTTTCCATGTTATCCATTACAGATAACATATGAAATTTTCCAATTAAATCAGACAAGAGCAGAGTTTATGGCCTTTGACTCTTTATTTTTTGAAATAGTTTGTCATGATATAAAGAGGCTGCTTGATCCCTCCTGGATTTCACTTATGTACTGACTGCTTTTAAAATTTCTCCTTTCTAAGTGTCTCTTACAAGCACATTCAACAATAGGCAGCCACTAAGGCGACTCTATAGGTGTTAATGGCTTTTATATATCCAACTCATAGCCCTCCACAGGAGGTTATGCATGCCTACCTTTCTGAAATTCAGAAGTCTACTATGTGACACTCCCCACCCAGGGTGACTCCCTAGGGATAGACACTGTACAAGGTTGTTTGCCAAGCCAAACTAATACAGGCATAGTCCAGTTGCTGAGCCCTACTGAGGCAAGGTCAACAAGGCCAGAGCAAAGAACTCTGATTCCTGCTGAGTGCCCATGTAATAAAATAAAAGGGTGGATATGTAGTAGGACATGCCCCTAATGTCAAGGAAATTGGCTCAGACCAGTTATCAAGGCATGCATATAATGTACTACTTATGAGCCAACCTAGAGTCTGCCTGAAGGCCTAACAACAGGTCCTGTCAGAGTTCCTAATTGATGTCAGAGTTCCTGATCATTCCTAGCCAATGAGGGATGGCCATACAGACTGGGTGCTGGGAGGAAGTTATATAAGGCCTTATTGAATAAATGAGTTCATTATTTGCCTTCTACAGACTCCAGGTGTCGGTGACATTGATGCTATGCCTTCTCACCCCTTCCCCTGAGGGATCCATTAGAATCCAAGCAACAGTCTGCAAGGACTCAGTCATTTTATATATATCCTGCTTCCTAAATTCCCATCAGCCACAATAAATACCCACCAAATTATGAAGCCATCAATGAATGAATCTTAATGAGGTGACTGCCATCACTATTTGTTTATTTCCCCAAACTTCTGCTTTTGAATAATCCTGTACTGAGTACCAAGTATTCAACACATGAGTGTTAAAGGAATTATTTTAGATATAAAATCAAAAAAGAAATTATATACAAAGAAAGAAAAGAGAGAGAGAGAGATAAGCATTCAGGCTCACGAGACAGCTCAGTAGATAAAGAATTTGCCAGCTAATTTGAGGACCTGGGTTCAAATTCTCAGACTCATGTAAAAACCTGGCATGGAAGTACATGTCTAATATCCTGAGTGTTTCTGAGGATAGAGAGTAAGCATCTACACAAGAATACTGGAAGCATATAGGCTATCTCTCTGGAAGTACACAGTCATGAACAGTAAAGACATCTTCTTTCAAAGAACATGGAAGGCAAGGATAAATAGCTGAGGTTGTCTTCTGCCCACTGGGGTATACAAGTACTAACACACACACACACACACACACACACACACACACACACACACACTATTCACATAAACATTATTCACACAAACACACAAAAGGAGCTAAAAACAGAAAGTGCTCAGCACTTAGAAGATAAAGTCAAGAGTCTCTAATCCAAAACTACCCTATGTTACATAATTTAGCATAGTGTTTGAGATAATTCTTAACCATATAGTGAGATACTGTCTAAAAGAAAACTAAACCTATCAAACAACCAATAGAGATCAAAATAGAACAAACAAAAATTAAATTTATTGTTGTATTACATGATTTGCAAATCTACACTTTTCAAATAACTTGAATAAACTTATTTTGATTTTGTAATCCATTTGTGAGATTCCTAAGTGCTAGCCATTGTCATGAAAATGAACTAAAACACTACAAGGATTGTGGTATACAGTGTGTATTCCAAACAGGAGAGATATAGCCTCCGTTAAAACAGAAATTGATCCCTTAAAAAAATAAAAATGATAAAAAAATAAACTTTAAAGAAAGCACTAAGCCAAAAAATTAAAAATAACTATCCCACCACACACACACACACACACACACACACACAGAGTCACACAAAAATACAGTAAATATTGTGTTGGTGTTGGGCTTGAGGCCTTCTCTTCAGTGTGATTGATATACCTAGTAACACTCCATTTAAGAAAGCCACGTTTCCCTTTTCCAGAATTATAAACAGCTTTTTAGTTGGGCATGGGACTTTGTGTTCACTCTTCCCTCTTAGTGTTTGGAATTTTGTCTAATTTGAAACTGCCACAGTCTCTCTGGGAGTTTGTGTATCAGTCCTGTTGTGATTGGATAGTGCTGTTTCCTTGAGGTTGTCCACTACTTACAGCTCTTACCATTTTTCTGCATCCTTTCCTCTGTGTATATCTGAGTACTGAGCGAAGGTATTTGATAAACATATTCTATTTAGACCTATCAAATGTTGAATAACTTTAAAAAATAAGATATATATATATATATCCAAATATTATTCATCAATTAAGAAAAACAAAATTATAAAATTTACAAGTAAATTGGAACTAGGAGCATATATCCTGAGAGAAGTATCCCAGACACAAGACATAAAACAACAAATATTGAATGTTTTCTTATACATGTGGATATTAACTTTTAAATATGAAGTATGTGTCTTTCAATCTGAGTAATCACATAAGTTTTATAGCTATTAATGGATAAGTGGAGAGGTAATGGATCTTCCCAAAAAGAGAAAATAGAATATATATAAGGAGATAAAAGGGAAATTGGACTGGAGGATTAAATGGGGAAAAATAGGAGAGGGCAGGGTAAAGGAGAGAATCTGTGAAGAGATAACTAAATGCTAAAGATCTTTTGAAAAGCCAAATGAAAACCTACTACCATAGACACTTCCTAAAATATAAAGACATATAAAAGTGTTTAAATAAAGTTATCATATAATTGGCAGGACAATGCCTGAAATAGACAACTTATGCTATCAAGGAAATATTCCAATTATAGGAATAGATGACATTTTGTTGTGTAATTGATTGACTAATTAATTATTATTAATCAATTGATATATAAATATATTATTTTAGCTTACTATCATATAAATAACATAATTTAA
Source organism: Onychomys torridus (assembly GCF_903995425.1). Classification (NCBI taxonomy): domain Eukaryota; kingdom Metazoa; phylum Chordata; class Mammalia; order Rodentia; family Cricetidae; genus Onychomys; species Onychomys torridus. Next base: position 11,964,632 of record NC_050463.1, read on the forward strand.
TATTTATGAGATATTAATTTATATAGTTACAAAGCACTTTCTATATTTCAAACAACTGAACTAAAACATAATTTTAAAAGTACACATATTAAAGCTAAAATTTTGTTTTAGCAAGGATTCTCCTTGTTCTCCATTATTTAACCATTGCTTCTTATTACCATTTACATAGCTAGGACATCAAGATCAACATGCTTTTTAGATGCTCTGTCAATTTCCTGTAACTATTTATCATTTGCTCAAACAGAGCCACGCAATACTGAACATGGCTTTCTATACTACGCACTTTATTTCCTCTTTTTTCTTCATTCTCTTGAGTGTATTCAGGCCATTAGTGAAAAAAGGAACATTTTAAACTCTGTAATTAAGATAACTTGATGCTGATTATGGACTATGCGTGTGGCTCTTTGCCTTTGGATTTTTAAAAATTTATTTTTTTTATATTTTTGACTATTATAAATCAATTTTACTTCACTTTAACCATTGAATTCTCAGATAAAGTGTTGTTATTGTTTATTATTTCAAAGAAACTTACCCTGTACCCTAAGACACACACACACTGGTTCTATTTTTTTTATATCTATAACCCAGTACAGTGCTTGAGAAAAGCCCTATAACTAAAGGCAAATACTTAGGTTTGAATAGCGGTGAAAGCCACTTTGAGAAACCAAACTTATGAGTAGAAGTTGATTTAAGGAGTAGATGTTAGAAAAGCATGGTGTGCAGAGATCTTATAATGTGGACAACAAAAAATATATCATAAATATATGTAGCTCCAGTATGATTAGAAATGAAAATAAAGTATCAGCCAGGTGAAGAATAAGGCTGGGGGCAGGTCAGATATTTCTCCTAAAAGGTTTTGTATTTATACAGCAGGCATATGAAAGTCTTGATGGCACTGCCATATGTAAAGAGCTTGGACTAATATGGAATTATAAAAACCAGTCAGGAAACTTTTTCAAGCTATGCCAGATATAGAAGTAACAAAATAAAATCTAAAATAAAACTGATAAACAAAAGCAAAGGGAAAGTATAATAAAAATGAACTCACCACTATTATATCAGATTTTATATGAAAAATCACACTTGAAAGGTATCAGTATTTTAAAATATTAGTAAAACACACACACAAAAATCAAATAACACACACAAACATATGATAATTAAAAAAATATATAGGCCATGAATTTTAAAGACTACAAGAAGGCAAGGCACATGGCAAATGAAAAGGTTTGGAGGGAGAAAAGGAAGTGGGAAATAATGTAATTATAATCTCAAAAAACTGAACTAACTAAATAAACAGAAAAATAACAACAACTAAACATTGACTTTTCTTTACATGATCCATCCTAAGTGCAGCATCTGCCTAAATTCAGAGTCTTACATCCTTCAAGAGCTTGCTTGCTTGAAGTCCCTAGTATTACACCATGCCATTGCTATTGTAACTTTGATCAAGTGCCTGATCTTCCACTGTATTTCATAATCATATCAATCTTCAGAGCATCAAAATGGGGATTTAAGATCCCACCAACCTTCACTAAGAGCATACAATAATAAGTTTTTGAGGATCTCTCTCTCTCTCTCTCTCTCTCTCTCTCTCTCTCTCTCTCTCTCTCTCTCTCTCTCTCTCTCTCTCTCTCATATCCTCATCCCTTTCTTCTTTTAATTTAAATTAACAGCCCATAATAATCATAAGGGAAGGAAAAGACTTCTTTTATTTTGTATAGCACAACTATTAAATGTTTTTGTTTTTCTTCTTATTTCCATAAAATAAGCCACAGTACCTATGAGGTCCTAAGTCTTTCAACTGAGCTTATTAGTGATGTGACATTGGACTTAAAAGCCTCTTAGAATGGTTGCTAAAGATGTCAACAGGCAAGAGCAATCTATTCCATCACCTGTTCATTTTTCCATTAGTTTCTTTTACATCAATACAAAAG